>NW_027454366.1:47500-65000 GCF_040206685.1 Ascaphus truei
AGGTGGCATGATGGGATGAAGTCACTAGATGTGTAGAGCAATGAAGTGTGTGAATAGCATGGACGCGTTTCGTCCAGAGACTTAGACTTGGAGTGGGGGTGCGTCGGAGTGGGGGTGCTAGGCAGGACCCCTGACAGATGTTCACGTAACTATGCTACCCAGCACTGGTGCAACTAATCTTTGGACTGTGACACTCTATTTTTCATTATGGATACTGACAACACACACAAGGTTATCTAATAGGTGTTCATCAGGTAATTTTCCATACATGCTATTCACACACTTCATTGCTCTACACATCTAGTGACTTCATCCCATCATGCCACCTTTTTCCTTCAAGTGATTTTTTTGTGCTGTTGGTATTGGTTACATAATTGTATGCTCAAGCAGATTCATGATGGTTTAAGATTGTCATTTATATTTTGACTAGTCACTTCATTGGTGTGTAGTACGTATTATCTTTAGCTTTGTATAGGTGCCTGTGAACCCATTAAGCTGTTGTGATTTATTCTGACCTATCCAAGTGTTTCTTGAGTCACTATCCATTTTCATGTTAAGGGTTGACAATTTGAGTCATTCCCTAGTTTTGCCCACTTGTGTCTATGGGTAGTACCCGTGACAGGGGTCCTAGCCTTTTTTAAGTGTTTTTAATCATGTACTGTTTACTTATCCTTTTTTGCACTGTGTCAAATAAATAAAATACTATATGTTAATCTGCATACCTGAGTGCTCCCATACGGGTTACTTTTTTCTCTTTTCACTCATATATATATATATATATATATATATATTGCGCGCGCACACACACATATAACGTTTTATCCAACTTTTTCATTTATCATTTGTAGAGAAAATGAACATTGTCGCCAGAAGCGCTATTTTTTCAAAATGTAACATCTCTACTAGTGTAAAATGATACTTCATATAAAGCAGGTTATGGGACCCAGTATAAAATGACTATAATGTCTCTTATCACATCCCAGTATATGGATACTTTCTATTATCACAAGCTGCTAACATGTGACAGGGCTCAGTGTCTGAGCCCAGAATGTGACATACTGAACATTCTCATTCTAAATTTCAAAAAATATTGTGTTGATTTCTGACCTGACTGCCGTGGTTACAGCTCAACCACTCTGTTCTACTGCATGTCACCACTTTCTGCCACAACCAGCTGACGGTGGATCTGCAAGGAGTTCAACGCTCATTGGCATCACATCTGTGGCTTGGTTAACGTATCATTTCTCCAGCTTTTTATTGTATTGTTTTGAAGTAGATTATATTTATTTAGTTGAATAGATATTTATTTAGTTTAATAGATATTTATTTAGTTAAATAGATTATATTTGTAAGTTTAATAAGTTATATTTCTTAGTTTAATAAGTTATATTTCTTAGTTTAATAAATTATATTTCTTAGTTTAATAAGTTATATTTCTTAGTTTAATAAATTATATTTCTTAGTTTAATAAGTTATATTTCTTAGTTTAATAAATTATATTTCTTAGTTTAATAAGTTATATTTCTTAGTTTAATAAGTTATATTTGTTAGTTAATAGATTATATTTGTTAGTACAGTAGATTATATTTACTAGTATTTAAGTCTCCCCCTCAGTGCCCCATTAGGACCCGTGGGCATATTTCACATCTTTTCGGAGTCGCTTATTTTTTAGACCCTCGAAGCCGAAACCTAAAGGGGTCAGCTAAGAAAGTTCGGATCAAGAGGAGCCGCACAGTTTAAAGACAGAACATTTCCAAGGGAGATGGAGACAATTTGGGTAAGATCTGATTAAAGGACAACCTTTGGGGAAGGAAAGGGTGACGCGGGAGTGTAAGAGGGGGGTGAGAGAGCAAGGTGCTGTGTCAGATTGGGGCAGAGCAAGAGAACGCAAAAATGATGGGGATTTGCTGCACACTAAAAAAAACAATTAGTCATACTTTTACCGGTGCCCCTTAGTCTCAGGTAAGACCGGCATTTCGTCCAATGGATACAATATGATTGATGGAAAAGGGCACACGGATTTGAATAAAAAAAGATAATTTATTGTGCCACAGACTACAATGTTTCGGCTGCTGGCCTTTCTTTATTGGCTTTAGTGGGTTTAGCCACTTTACCTGAGAAAGGCCAGCAGGCTGAAATGTTGTTGTCTATGGCAATGCAAGAGAAAACAGGTTGGGGGGGTGGGTTCTCGCAAGGTCGCCGACCCATGGGTGAGTGTCCCCGGTGGCAACTAGTCCTGGACCCCGGGAAAGCTGTCTGTGGCCCATACAAGCTGAGTAACATGTAGAAAGGACACATGTATGTTCAGAATGAGTTAGCATGGTATTTTGAGAGGCATCATAGCAGGTCAGTGCAAGTCAGTGCAGAGCACTGCAAGGTCAGTCAATATGAGGAAGGGTCCGATGGAGGAGTTGGAGGGTCCCAGAATATCTCTTAAAGCAGGGGTGCGCAAATCGAGGGGTGCGACATTTTCTTGGGGAGGGGCTCGGCGCTTACAGTGGCCCCTCGCTCTTCCCCACAGCATTTAAATTAAATGCCGGAAATCGCGCGCAAGGCCTCTGTAAGTTCCCTTTCCTTGTCTCCGGCGGCTTCTGGAGACAGCAACGTGGCGTCACATGATGTGGCATTGCCATAGCAACGTGATATCACATGACGTCGTTACATCAGAACGTCGGAGACAAGGTGGGGAGGGTGGAGGGGGGAGCAGGGGAAAAAGGTTGCGCAACCCTGTCTTAAAGCATTGTCTTGCATACAGATCAGAGGCGAAGAATGGATATGGATATCCGATGTTAAGGAGGAAATAATACTGAGATCACTACCGCTAAGACCGATTCGATGGAAGAAGGTGAGTGATGAAATAGCCGTCACTGTGTAACTCTTCCAATTACCTGCAACTTCATGCAAAGAAATAGCAACGCTTGTTTTTAACGCATTAAGCGCCTAATGGGGAATTCAACTGCTGAGAGTTTAAGGGAGTTAATCACCAAACTCAGCGACGTTTCTGTGTCTCTGTGATAACTCCCCCAGGACATGCTTGAAAACCAGAGGTAACTCAATGTATTTTTGATAAATAGAAACATGACCTTCTGGGGAAGGGTATATAATGGGTACTGGGCCTGGTGAGGTGGGTATAACGGGTTCTGGGCCTGGTGAGGTGGGTATAACGGGTACTGGGCCTGGGGAGGGGCGTATAGCAGGGTACTGGGCCTTGGGAGGGTTGTATAACTGGGTACTAAGCCTGGGGAGGGTTGTATAACTGGGTACTGGGCTTGGGGAGGTGGGTATAACGGGTATTTGCCCTGTGGAGGGCGGTATAATGTGGTATTGGGGAGGGGGTATAAGTGGCACAGGAGCTCTTGCGATACAGAGTATCACTGTCCCTGGTTACAAACACTTCATGTCTCCTGCAGATCAGGACACGCACGAAGGTGGTGCCCTTTGTGCCACCAGACGACGAGGCGGGCTACGAGGCGGACGACGAGGCATACGATAAAGCGGGCGTCAAGTGGTGCGAAGAGGTGGGCTACAAGGCGGCCGATGAGGCAGACGACGAAGCGGATGTCAAGTCTGGCGACGTGGTGGACGATGGCCTAGGAGAATACGAGAGGTGTGGACGGATCTGCTGCTTCACCTTTTTTAGGCGGAGGAGAAGACCCCGGGAGCAGGTAGCAGAATACGAGAGGTGCGGACAGATCTGCTGCTTCACCTTTTTTAGGCGGAGCAGCAGACCCCGGGAGCAGGTAGCAGAGGAGCCAGGGCGTAGATCCAGGGGTATTCTAGGGGCCCTGAGAAGTTGGTTTGACCGCAGGAGAGGCAGATAAGATCAGGAAGGCTGCGGGAGGGGCAGGTACTAGAGGGAGATTGGGATATTGGGCGTGAGAGGGTGAGAGAGAACAAGGAGCAGGGCCGGAGCACGGGTTTCATGCGCCCCAGGCGAAACTTAAAATTTGTGCCCCAGTTGTATAAAAAATAATAAGATAAATAAAATAATAAAATAAACAGTGGCATAGCTATCGGGGCTGCAGGGGGTGCGACCGCACCCCAGCGCGACGCAAAATAAAAATAAAAGGGCGCCAAAATACTGGATAAAAAAAAGAATAATAATTTTTAAAAAAAGATAAATAAATTAGAAATAATAAGAGGAAAAAATAATAATGATTATTAATGCGCCCCTAGGACCTTTGCGCGCTAGGCGACCGCCTAATGGCCGGCCGGCCCTGCGAGGTATGCGGGAGGAAAAGGGGTGAATGGGATAGATATGTAGGGGGATGGGGGAGCAGGTGAGTTATACACAGGGGCACAAGGGCCCCATCACCCGCATCTCTATATACTGAGTGTGCCCCTGTGTATAACAACGCTGATCTGTGCTGCTCCATCTGATCTCACTGCGCAGTGATCCAGGGACCATCCGATCGCCATTTAATGGGGTCAGGAAGGAATTTTTTTCCCCCATTGCACAGCAGGGGTTATGTTTCGCCTTCCTCTGGATCACAGCAACAAACAGCCCTTTGTGCATGAATTATCAGTGAGATCTTTATACACCCTGCATTGGTCTTCACTCCTTTGCTGCCGGAGGGGCCTGCAGTGCATTGCTCTGCGTGTTACTATATCGCTCTGCAATGTGCTGCAGGCCCCTCCCAGCAAAGAGATTAATTATTTCAATAAAATACTCTCTTTAATCCAACCTATGTGTAGTGTCTTTTCTATCCGTTGTATCTATTGCTAACAGCTCAGTGATTCTTCCCCAGGTCGCTGCACTAGTGTCACACTGCCAAGCCGGGTGTGAGGGAGATTTATAGGGTCACATATACACTTCTGCCAAAACACGAGTGCAAACAGGGAGCCCCTCTGATCTCATATCTTTTATTACACAAAACGGTATCTAAAAAAGGTAAAAAGAACATACATGGGATTCTGCTACAAATATCTCTCTAATTACAAACCAATTAGCAAATCATTCAGATTAGAGTCGAGCGAAAAGAAAGGGTTAAGTATCTCATGTACAGTATATGCAGTGCAGGCTGTTCTGCGCATTACATGCAGGGGGCAAAGGTTAGGAGATATAAGTAATGCTGATCTCAGAGCTGACCGGCTGACCTGCTCTACCGGCTGACCGGCTGATCTGCTCTACTGGCTGACCGGCTGACCTGCTCTTCTGGCTGACCGGCTGACCGGCTCTACCGGCTGACCGGCTTCCCTTCTTCCAGCTAACTGACCTGAATTGTGGCCCCTGTATCTCCCAATTAAACGTTTTATTGGCATATTCTTGTTTGACTCGTTCTATACAGACATTTTCTATACATTCATTGTGGGATTTGATAACATCTGTAAGATCTCTCAGAACATCACATTCTGTACGTTTGTGCTGAATATTTTTCCATTCTCAATTTACTTAGGGGCCTTTGCAGAGAGCAGCGCTGGAAATAATTGGAATTGGTAATAAATTGTACCTGTAATGGCGTGATTTTATCTCCATATGCAGAAAGGTCAGAAAACTGCATTTAAAATCATGCTTGATTATGGAGAGTTTCAACCGGCGAGATGCGCGCTGGTGAAACATGTTTGAAAAAAAGAGCGTTTTTTTTTTTTCTTTTCACTCTCGCCGGTGAGCTCCAGTTTCCTGCCAACTTTTGTTGGCGGAGCTAATTGTAGAATTTCTCTCCATTTTAATGGCGCGAACAGCCCCTAGATGGCGATCATACCTTTCTGCATACGGCCCTTTTCAAAACTGGCGAGATTTTGGTTCTCGCCAGCCGTGCGGCGAGTTCTACTAAAAAAAAATAAAAAATGGCGCTTTTTACTCAACTCGCCATTTCCAACCTTATTATAGCCATATAGCGCTAAAAAACGCCGAAATTTCCGTTCGCGCTGCTCTCTGCATAGGCCCCTTAATATTAGTTTTTGGCTTCAATTATTTATATCGAGCCCAAAATACCTTTATACAGAATGCTGATCCCTTTATCCCACAAATGCTGCTTCATTAAAGCCCAGGGGTGGCACTTTGTGCATTCTCAAACTTTTAGGCAACATCCCTAATTTCCAAAAGTGGGATAAAATCTGTGCATATTTAAATGGTTAATTTTTCCATTGTGACAAAATATCAATTTTCTCACTCAGACTACAAAATCCCTCCCCAAATATATCCGTTTCACATAAAAGTGTGTGCGCTTCTCCTTCCGCCTAACTGGCACGTCGTCCTTACGGGCGCCACTCCGTGTAACTCCACGCTGCCCTCCAGTGGCAAAAGAAATAAGATACATTTACTACTGCACCGACACACTTTATTCGAGCAAATACCCAGTATGTACCTGGCAGATTCCTGGAATGCGCCGCTCCTCACCTCTGACAAGCCCCGTTCCGTTTGCCTTCCCAGCCTGGGTTCATGCCTGGCTGACGGGCGGCTGATCTGTTAAATGATAATGATTAGGATTTAATAGGCTGCAATGCTTCGCGTGTCTACCAGATGGCATAAATTCATGAATTGTAATGCAGCATATATATATATACTGTGCAGTATTGCAGCCAGCGGGAATAAAATGCTTCAATCCCTGTCTGGAAAATAACCCAATGCACTCGGGCAGAAAACAGTCACAAACCTCAATACACCCGGGTATACCCGAATTCGTGGGACTAGCCGAGCTCGAATAAAGTGTGTCGCCAGTGTATACTCGTCTGGCAGCTGCTCCCGTATAAGGTGGGTAACTCTGTATTAGGGGTCTAGGTAGAGTATATTTTATACTTATGTCGGATAGATGAGGAATTTATATTCCTAACGGGTTATTGTGAGAGGCCTTAGATCTTATCCTATATGCACGCAGCCCTCGCCTCTCTGACCTTGAACACATACTTCAATCTGATTTTTTGAGACTTGAAACTGGATTTCCCAAAACAAACTGATTTTAAACACTGACAAGACTGTAACAATGGTATTTGGGACCAGAGCTAAATTGCTAAAGCTACCAATGACAGAGCTTCAGATAAAAACCAGCTCTAATACCATCCTAGCCCCTGTTACTGGTTTGAAATATCTGGGCATATAGTTCAACTCCCATTTAACATTTGGGTTGCACATTGATACCCTGACATCCAAATCCTATGCCAAACTAGGTGTACTTTACAGGAACAAATCCTCCCTAAGGCCCTCATGCAGTAATCGCCTACAGCGATTCAGTAAGCCCAGAGAAGCTGGCGATTAGAGCAAAAATAACCGGTTTTTTTTTTGCCGGAAAATAAATAAATAAATAAAATCTGCAGATGCGCGGTGATGAGCCACTTTTCGGCACTGATCGCCAGTTTTTCAAACACGCTCAATTCTATAAGCCCTGATCAGCTTATTGCGGCTGATCGCCACTTTAAAATTGCTGTTTCTTCTCCAAATTGTCCAGCCACAAAAGTAGGCAAGAAGGTGGGGTGAAGCTGCGATGAAAATAAAATGCATGTATCCCGGAGCTGATATCCATTAATATCAGCATCAGAGACCCCCGGCATGAATCCCATGCATAAAAAATGCATTTACAGGCAACTTCATTACCGCCAAGGCAATGAAGGGGTTATACACCCGTGCCAGGCTTATTGTGGGTAGCGGGGGTGGGAGAAGGTGGTATTTGGCCCTGGCTGGGTGTTTAGGCCTTGCCAGGGGGTTGGGGGATGACTTAACCTCTTCTTTAACTTAGCGGTTAATACCGCTAAGGTAATGAAGGGGTTAACCCCTCCCACTACCCCCCCACCCGGTAGGCCTAAACACCCATCCTTGGGGCCAATACCCGGTTCACCCACCCCCGCTACCCACAATAAACACAAATACACATAACAGCCCCACTGGCCACCTCCTAGGTCCCTAATAAACCATTACAATATTCATAAAACCATTATTTTGTTTACACCCAGGATTATTACATGGGGTTAGGGCTATGTTATTCAGTGAGGGGTTGTATGTTTGTATTCGTAGGGACAGGCAAGGCCGGAGCCAGATGGGGTTCTCCTGCCTCTGTCCTCCCTGTCTCCTGACCCTTCCTGTAGCCGGACAAAGAAGAAGAAGCAGGCACACGGTCTTACTCAAAGGAGGTTTAATATGCCATAAAGTCCAACGTTTCGGCAGTCAAATACAGCCTTTCTCAAGGTGAAGGCTACCAAACACAAGAAAACAGTCACAATATATACCACCCCCCCTGATACTCACCCCTCCCGGCTCTGCCACATAACCAGGATGCTGACGCCCACCTGATGACGTCAGAGCTACCACATGGCGCCCCCTAGTGACGTCAGACATCTAAATCCCTGGCAATACAGCATAGAGCTGTCTTGGAGGACTGCAGCCTCAGCCACACCTCTCCCCAGACTGAACACTCCCCCATGTGTGGCTGTGGCTGCAGTCCTCCAAGGCAGCTCTATGCTGTATTGCCAGGGATTTAGACCTAGACGTCTGACGTCACTAGGGGGCGCCATATGGTAGCTCTGACGTCATCAGGTGGGTGTCAGCATCCTGGTTATGTGGCAGAGTGGGGTGGGGTTGCATCCCTTGTTTTTATGACTTTCTAATAAAGATAGATTTTTGCCAGACCTGCCTCTTCTCTGGATCATGGTGCGCTGCACTTTCTCTAGGGCAGGCCTGCACAACTCCAGTCCTCGAGGGCCGCACACAGGCCAGGTTTTTAGGATATCCCTACTTCAGCACAGCTGGCTCAATTAGTGGCTCAGTACGACTGCCTGAAACTTGGGGGGGTGGGTGGGAGACTGCCTGACACTTGGGTGGGTGACTGCCTGACACTTGGGTTGACTGCCTGACACGTGGGTGACTGACTGCCTGACACGTGGGTGGGTGACTGACTGACACGTGGGTGGGTGACTGACTGACATGTTAGACTGCCTGACACGTGGGTGGGTGGGTGACTGACTGCCTGACATATGGGTGGGTGACTGACTGACACGTGGGTGACTGACTGACACGTGGGTGAGTGGGTGAGTGGGTTGGTGTCTGTATACATTCTGTCACTGATACACACAGACACTGGGAGGGGGCAGTCACACACACACTGGGGGGGGGCAGTCACACACAAACACAGAATGGGAGGGGGGCAGACACACACACACACAGAATGGGAGGGGGGCAGACACACACACACACAGAGAATGGGAGGGGGCAGACACACACACACACAGACTTGGAGGGGGCACTTACACACACTGGGAGAGGGGCATCACACAGTGGCAGGGGGCAGACAGACACACACACAGACACACAGACTGGGAGGGGGCAGTCACACATACACACAGACTGGGAGGGGGGCAGTCAAACATACAATGGGAGGGGGGCAGTCACACACACACAGACTGGGAGAGGGGCAGTCACACACACACAGACTGGGAGGGGGGAGGGCAGTCACACACACACAGACTGGGAGGGGGAGGGCAGTCACACACACAAACAGACTGGGAGGGGGGGCAGTCACACATACACTGGGAGGGGGGCAGTCACACACACACAGACTGGGAGAGGGGCAGTCACACACACACAGACTGGGAGGGGGAGGGCAGTCACACACGCACAGACTGGGAGGGGGGGCAGTCACACACACACACACTGGGAGGGGGGTAGTCACACACACACTGGGAGGGGGGCAGTCACACACACACTGGGAGGGAGGGGCAGTCACACACACACAGACTGGGAGGGGGCAGTCACACACACACACACACACTGAGTGCGGGGGCAGTCACACACACACTGCGAGGGGGGCAGTCACACACCCACACTGGGTGGGGGGCAGTCACACACCCACACTGGGTGGGGGGGCAGTCACACACACACTGGGAGGGGAGGCAGTCACACACACTGGGAGGGGGGCAGTCACACACACACTGGGAGGGGGGCAGTCACACACACTGGGAGGGGGGGCAGTCACACACACACTGGGAGGGGGCAGTCACACACACACTGGGAGGGGGGGCAGTCACACACACACTGGGAGGGGGGCAGTCACACACACTGGGAGGTGGGGCAGTCATACACACACAGACTGGGAGGGGGGCAGTCATACATACACAAACTGGGAGGGGAGGCAATCACACACACAGACTGGGAGGCAGGCAGTCATACACACACAAACTGGGAGGGGGGGCAGTCACACACACAGACTGGGAGGCGGGCAGTCACACTTGCACAGACTGGAAAGGGGAGCAGTCACACACACACAGACTGGGAGGCGGGCAGTCACACACACAGACTGGGAGGGGGGCAGTCACACATACACTGGGAGGGGGGGCAGTCACACACACAGACTGGGAGGGGGGCAGTCACACACACAGACTGGCAGGGGGCAGTCACACACACAGACTGGGAGGCAGGCAGTCATACACACACAAACTGGGAGGGGGGGCAGTCACACACACAAACTGGGAGGGGGGGCAGTCACACACACAGACTGGGAGGCGGGCAGTCACACTTGCACAGACTGGAAAGGGGAGGCAGTCACACACACTGGGAGGGGGGGAAGTCACACACACAGACTGGGAGGGGGGCAGTCACACACACAGACTGGGAGGGGGGCAGTCACACACACAGACTGGGAGGGGGGCAGACACACACACAGACTGGGAGGGGGGACAGTCACACACACAGACTGGGAGGGGGGCAGACACACACACACAGACTGGGAAGGGGGCAGACACACACACACAGACTGGGAAGGGGGCAGTCACACACACAGACTGGGAGGGGAGGCAGTCACACACACAGACTGGGAGGGGGGCAGACACACACACACAGACTGGGAGGGGGGCAGACACACACACACAGACTGGGAAGGGGGCAGACACACACACACAGACTGGGAAGGGGGCAGACACACACACACAGACTGGGAAGGGGGCAGTCACACACACACAGGCGACATGGGGCTTACCTGTAGTGCCACTGTAGGGAGCCAGAAGTAGTGAGGCTTTTTTCCAGTCTGCCGGCAGTTTCAGTTGCCAGCTGTGAGCCTTCCTTCTGGTGAAAAAACACACACACACACACACACACACACACACACACACACACACACACACACACACACACACACACACACACACACACACACACACACTACATCCGTCCCCAAAACTAAATAATAAAATGATACTAAATGGTTCATGCAAATGAACATACAGTAATATTTACAGTTGCTATATATATATACATATATGTACCCCTCAGTTTTATACAGTCATGGTGTTCATCATGTGTGGGACGCAGAGCCCAGAACCTAATGTCATGTTAGCATCAGAAAGTCACAGTAATAACTCAGCACTCACCCATGTAACACCTTCTCTGGTAGCTCTCTGTCTGTGTCTCTATCTACCTTTCTGTCTCCTGCATGACCAGGGAGGCTGCGAGGGACCCCCTCCCCCTCCGAACCGGTACCCACATATAACAGACGAGTAATGACAGACTCAGTTTGGAGGTATAAAAGGCCGCGGCTTTGTTTATTAACAATCATAATACTGGAGTAAGCGCTAGTCCAAGCCAGAGTGGGGTCAGGGGGTCAGCCAGGCCTTGGCCTTCTGCCCCCGTACCCGGCCGACCCCTAAAGAGCCGGCCGTTGTCGCGAGTGGGTTCCCGGGTGTCACGTTAGCTTGACCCCGCCCAATCGCTCCTACCCCCGGGCGACGCCCGCCCCGAGCCCATCTGGCAAGGACAAGCACTTACCCCCGAACTGCCGCCGCGACAGTGGCAAAATGACCAACTGGAGCCTCCTGAAGGAACTTCAGTCCTTTGTTTCTCGGGAGGTCTTCGGACACTGCCCTGTAAAATATGATGGTACATGTTACAGCTTACAGGTAGTACAGACAGCTTATCACCAAGGGAATTGAAAATACTCCACGGAGTGGCCGGGTGCAAGCGTCTGCCCCCGACTGTCTTGCTAATGGGGTGGGTGGGTGGGAACTTCGCAGCAGACCGGGAGCAGAATGGAAGATTCAGCTCCCGGCTGCCTCTTTTGTACTGCCCTAGGCCTGTCCCCCCCCCCCCCAGGGGGGGGCCGCGACGGCGGCCCAGAGATCCCAGCGAGGTGAGGGGGGAGGGGGGCTTGCCCCCTGGTCATGGGCTTCCCTCGCCTAATTGGCTGGAGGGATTGCTTGACCAGGGAGGCTGCGAGGGACCCCCTTCCACTTGGAAATGGTACCCACATATAACAGACAAGTAATGACAGACTCAGTTTGGAGGTATAAAAGGCCGCGGCTTTGTTTATTAACAATCATAATACTGGAGTAAGCGCTAGTCCAAGCCAGAGTGGGGTCAGAGGGTCAGCCAGGGCTTGGCCTGCTGCCCCCGTACCCGGCCGACCCCTAAAGAGCCAGCCGTTGTCGCGAGTGGGTTCCCGGGTGTCACGTTAGCTTGACCCCGCCCAATCGCTCCTACCCCCGGGCGACGCCCGCCCCGAGCCCATCTGGCAAGGACAAGCACTTACCCCCGAACTGCCGCCACTCACGGCTCTATTTAAACCTCCTTAAATTAGACCGTGCCGCCAACCCCGCAAGGACCCTCTCCAGCCCCTCCTGCAAATCGTTATTGAACAAGTCCGCCCCTATCTCGGATAAGTGTGTGCCGTCGGCCCGGAACAGGCCGGTTGACTTGTAGTCAAACTCGTGATGGGTGATCTGCCATCCCCCACACTGCATCACAAACTTCCCCACCATCTTGTTCAGTTTGACCCGCGGTCGGTCGATGGCCCCTCCACACTCTCCTGCACAATATGTCCGACCAAACGATCTGTACTTCTGGCCAACTGGTGAGTATGAGGGCCAGGTCGTGTTTTATTGAATTAACCAGCTTGAAGTAGCGTCGAGCGGCCAGGTCGTTGCCCCCGACGTGGAGGAGCAAGATCTGCGGCGCCCTCCTATCCCTGCCCATCACCATTAGCCGCGGGAGCAACTGAGCCCACCGCAGCCCCCAACCTCCCCCCCATACCACATTTGCCTCCTCCGTTCGCAACCCGAGGTTAGCCCCGCATGGGCGTTTGACAGCCCGCTTCTCTGCCCAGTGTATAAGCGAGTCTCCGATTATCCAAGTGGGTGCAGCGTCTGTGAAGGTATAAAGAGGATGAGGGGGTTTATCCAAGCACGCTAAATCCCAGATAATGCGGGCCTGATATAGGACCGGTATCTGTTAGACTTCCATCGCCCTATCTTTTGTATCGCAGCTACTGACAGCCCCGCGCGTGATGCCTCCGTTGCCGCCCCAATCCGGAACGAATGTGTCCCGTATTGTGCCTCTTCGAGGCCCTGGTGTCTTAGGCACATGCGGAAAACCCGCATGTACTGGAATCTAGATAACGGTACCCCGTCTGCGTGAAGGAGCAGGGGACCCTGACCGTCTGGCCTGCATGCCAAGTATTCCCTGAGCGTGCTCACTGGGCAAAATTTAGTCCCTGGTAGCCCTAGCAAAGATATCCACGCTCCCCTCCCCCGCTGGTCTGTTTTTGACCTTTTCACGTGTAGTTTGACCCACTCTTCCCCTAAGACTATGTCCTCAAACTGCATCCCTCCCTCGCCCTTGCGCGACGCGCACACCAACTCCCCAGCTCGCAGTGCTGCGAAGAAAGCCAATGCAAACGTCAGCCGGAAAAGTTTCGCCTCCAACCCCGATAGGCACACTCTGTCTGTGGCCTGCATTAAACCTTCTAATATCGCTGGTGTCACTGGCCGTCTGCTGTCATTTGTCGCCGTCCCCTTTGTTAACCCCGCTAGGACCCTTTTGATGATAAATGCCTTCGTTGGGTCCCCCTTGCCCTCTAGCTGCAAAAAGAAGGAGACCCCTGTCACTTTTTTCCCTATGGATCCTCCCGCTAAACCCCTTGCCCTTAAGTTTAGGACAAATGATAGCAAGGTCCCGAATCCCAATACGTCGAGACCCAATTCCCCTGCCAGACTTTGATAATCGCGCCACGCTGCCGAATAGGCCCGCCACGTACCCGGAGCCAGCGATGATCGTACCAACGAGGTCACTGGGTCGTCGCCAGCACCCAAAGGTCTGCAGGGCATGGACTGCCGATTAGGTCCGCCCCGGGGGCCAGTCTCCGAAACAGCGCCATCTGTAACCGGGATAAGGCATCAGCAATCTTATTCGCCACCTCCGGGACATGTCGAGCCTTGAACGCTATGTTCAATTGCAAGCATGCCAGTACGAAACAGCGCAGAAGGGACAGCACCGGCGGGGAGCGTGAGCCGAAATTGTTCACGGCTTACACTACACCCATGTTGTCTGTCCAAAAAATTACTTGCTTATTCGCGAATAAGTGACCCCACAGGCGCACTGCGACGAGCAAGGGAAATAGTTCCAAGAACGCCAAGTTCTTAATGAGCGGCGTCCCCCGCCAGTGGGGAGGCCACCGCTCCGCGCACCATGCCCCACCAAGTAGGCCCCAAAACCGACTGACCTTGAGGCGTCTGTAAACAACTGCAACTCTGTGTTGTTGGATGGGGGACCTCGCCACAAGGTTCTGCCGTTATAATCCTTTAAAAAACGCAGCCACACCGTCAAGTCCTTTCGGATTTCGGCGGTGATGCGGATGAAGTGGTTGGGTCGTCTCACCCCGACCGTTGCTGCGGAGAGGCGCCTGGCGAAAACCCTCCCAGCCGGCATTACGCGCGCAGCAAATACTAAGTGGCCTAGCAGCGCCTGGAAGTGCCTCAATGATGTTTTCTTGAGAGCTATGAATTCGCGGAGAAGCCTGCTTAGGGCGACCAGCTTCTCCGGAGGGAGCCTGTACTCCATCGCCTCAGAGTCGATATCTATGCCCAAAAACGTAAGAGTGGTTGTTGGCCGCACCGTCTTCTCGTCGGCCAAAGGAACGCCGAACTCACGCGCCAGGGCTGAAAATTCGAACAGCCACCTAGCGCATAAGTCCGAACCCCTGGGGCCAACAAAAAGGAAGTCGTCCAAGTAGTGCATGACCCCCGCTGCCTGCACCCTCTTCCGGGCCACCCATTCTAGGAAGGTGCTAAATGTCTCGAAATAAAAACAAGAAAGCGCCCCTCCCATTGGTAAGCATAAGTCTATGTAGTACTGACCTTCGAGCATGCAGCCTAGCAAATGAAAGCACTCGGGGTGGACTGGCAAGTGTCTGAAGGCCGATTTGATGTCAGCTTTTGACATTAGAGCCCCTTCTACCATCCTTTCCACCAGCGCTGCGGCTTGATCGAAGTTCGCGTAAGACACCGAACACAACTCCCTGTCAATGCCGTCGTTTACCGACGACCCCTCGGGGTAGGATAGGTGTTGTATCAACCTATACTCCCCAGCCTCTTTTTTTGGGGACCACTCCCAATGGGGAAATCCTGAGATTAGGCAAGGGAGGGGACTCGAAGGGGCCAGCCATCCTTCCCAATTGGACTTCCTTCCAGACCTTTTCCCTAGCTACGTCACCGTGTGTCCTGACCAATTTCAAGTTCCGACTAAACTCAGATCCCGCTTGATATTCAAACGGGATCCTAAACCCCTCCTTAAACCCAGCTAAGAGTAGCTGGGCTGCTTCCCTATTGGGATACCTTGCTAGCCACGGTGCCAAATTGGCGACGATTATTGGTGTCGCTGCCCTCGCGTCCAAACTTCCGCCCTTCGCTCCTCCCCCTGCGACCGCCCTTCTTAAAACACTTTGCCTGGGCGTGGCAGCCGCCGCAAAAGGAGCAGATGTGTTGGAAACGGCAGTTGTCGTACGTGCAGTTGGACTGGTTAAACGGCCAACAGACGCCCGAGTTGGTGCGCAGCGACTGGCTAGTCCCTGGTACGTTATTCCGCCATGTCCCCCTACCTCCGGTGCCGCACCCTCGAAAGGAATCTGCCCCGCCCCCAGACACAAACTGCAGATACAGGTTGACGTCCTTGACGTTCCATGGTATCACCACCTCTTGGGCCTTTATTGATTGCCTAAAGCACTGGTCATATGTCCACCAACCCGTTCCCCCGTAAGCGTGGTGTGCTTCCTCGATCATGTCGTGATACGTAAAGAGCACGCCTGGAGATCCTTCTCCCCAATTACTCCAGCCAGGATAACAAATGCCTTCGACCAATTGCGAAAGGTGTGTGGGAAAAGCCTCTTTTCCACATCCACCTTCTTCGCTTCCCCCGTCTTTGAGGACGCGGCCAACGCCTCCCTGTAGCCTGGTAGCAGAGATAATATATCTACGTACTCCCCGGCCCATATCTTGTCCTTCACCTCTTTCAGCAAGTGCAAGCCCACTGAGCTAGGTCTGGATGTATAAGAGACCTTATATGCCGCATCGGGCATCCTCTTATCCTTGGCTAGCTCCTCTGAGGCGGGTGCCGCCTGAGGGAGGGGGAGCGTGGAGGATGGTGATTCCACTTGCCCGGCCTGCCCACCAGCCCCTAGAGGTGTGTTGTTAACCGCCTGCGGGCGGGAACAGCGGCCACTGCCGCTGCTGGAACTACAGGTGTCGCTACCGCTGGCGCCGCCCCCAATGCTGGCGCTACGACTGTCGCTATAGCTGGAGCTATCGCCGCTGCTGATGCGATTAGCGTTGCTAGAACTGGCGCTGCGCTTATCGCTGGTGTCACTACTGCTGGTGACTCTGCCGGTGCATGAGCATCAACAGCTGCCTCTGGAACCAGCCTTCTTCCTTGCTTCGCGCGTCAGCCTGCAGTTGTATGATTTTGTCTACGAAGTACATTCTGATTGATGCGCTAAGTGTCGCGGGAGTGTGATTTCAATTTGCGTGATTTAACTATGTGTTCCGTCTACTGGGTTTTTCTGTGAGTATGGGAAGTATCGAGGGTCGACGGAGGCGGATCCGATCCGGATGAAAACTGAATTGCTACTCGCACGAGGTACCGAAACTGACTGAAAGAAACATGAATTGATATGTTATCATCGATACATGGGACCTTCTGCTAACCGAAGAAGGGGCGTTAGGCCTGCTATTTGCAACCGCCCCTTTACCCCCTTCCCGCATGCATATTTGCTATACCAGCATATTTTCCTGATCGTGCCCAGTCAGGGAGTGGGATTACCCGCACCATCCCTGGCCATGCGCTGAACAGGAAGTGGGATTACCCACACCAAACCAGAGGCATGCGGCCCTGTGCTGAACAGGGAGTGGGGGGTTACCCGTCCATAGCAGGGCCATGTGCTGAACAGGAAGTGGGGTTACCCATACAATAGCAGGGCCGTGTGTTAAACAGGAACTGGGATTACCCATACAACCGCAGGGCCGTATATTAAACAGGAACTGGGATTACCCATACAATAGCGGGAGCCAAGTGCTGAACAGGAAGAGGGATTACCCATATGATAGAGGGAGCCAAGTGCTGAACAGGAAGAGGGATTACCCATACGATAGAGGGAGCCAAGTGCTGAACAGGAAGAGGGATTACCCATGCCCTACCATGGCCTGCGCTGAACAGGAAGTGAGATTAACCCCTACACGCGTTATACCTCTGCCTGCAGCATAACGCACCGTATACCCCACGTCGTCCTGAATGTAGCATGTAACGCTGGACCAATAC
>NW_027454366.1:70000-125000 GCF_040206685.1 Ascaphus truei
CTAAAGGCCATGTCTGTACATACTGTGCTATATGTATGCACACACAGCTGTCTCTCACACATACTAATACTCCTTATTTTTCCATCCATATACACCAATAGGGACCACATAGTATCCACACACACTTTTAGTTGTGCTACAAACTCTCACATTTCCACACCCACCCACACCATTTATATCCCTCTCACTCCACACACACTTTGTGTAGAGCACTGTTTATACTGTGGGCTCTCCATTCATTTTTATTCACACTGATACACATACACACTCTTTCTTCACTTGCTTTCAGTTACCCTTTGACACCTCTAGCCATAAAACACATCCACACCGGGGGAAGGAGAAGCACAGATAACATTCCAAGAGACACTGTTTTTAAGTTATCCTTGCTTCATTCATTGTAACATCGCCGGAAGAAGAGATCAGTGTATCTCGAAAGCTCGCACAAATAAAAGCATTTCGTTAGCCACAGAACGGTATCATCTATTTATTTTTTGATTATTGAAGCTCGGCTAACACAGTACTGATACCTCTACATGTATATATATATATATATATATATATATATATATATATATATATATATATATATATATATATATATATATATATATATATATATATATGTTCAAATAACGGGGGGAAAAAAGGGGGGAAGGTGGGGAAAAAAACCTCGCATCTACTTTTGCAATATTAATGCCACCATAAGCCAATAAATAACTTTACATCAGTAAGAATTGGCGGTGCTCACGGGTTGTAAATAGTATGTGTGAAAAGAGAAAAAAGTAACCCGTATGGGAGCACTCAGGTATGCAGATTAACATATAGTATTTTATTTATTTGACACAGTGCAAAAAAGGATAAGTAAACAGTACATGATTAAAAACACTTAAAAAAGGCTAGGACCCCTGTCACGGGTACTACCCATAGACACAAGTGGGCAAAACTAGGGAATGACTCAAATTGTCAACCCTTAACATGAAAATGGATAGTGACTCAAGAAACACTTGGATCGGTCAGAATAAATCACAACAGGTTAATGGGTTCACAGGCACCTATACAAAGCTAAAGATAATACGTACTACACACCAATGAAGTGACTAGTCAAAATATAAATGACAATCTTAAACCATCATGAATCTGCTTGAGCATACAATTATGTAACCAATACCAACAGCACAAATAAATCACTTGAAGGAAAAAGGTGGCATGATGGGATGAAGTCACTAGATGTGTAGAGCAATGAAGTGTGTGAATAGCATGGACGCGTTTCGTCCAGAGACTTAGACTTGGAGTGGGGGTGCGTCGGAGTGGGGGTGCTAGGCAGGACCCCTGACAGATGTTCACGTAACTATGCTACCCAGCACTGGTGCAACTAATCTTTGGACTGTGACACTCTATTTTTTCATTATGGATACTGACAACACACACAAGGTTATCTAATAGGTGTTCATCAGGTAATTTTCCATACATGCTATTCACACACTTCATTGCTCTACACATCTAGTGACTTCATCCCATCATGCCACCTTTTTCCTTCAAGTGATTTATTTGTGCTGTTGGTATTGGTTACATAATTGTATGCTCAAGCAGATTCATGATGGTTTAAGATTGTCATTTATATTTTGACTAGTCACTTCATTGGTGTGTAGTACGTATTATCTTTAGCTTTGTATAGGTGCCTGTGAACCCATTAACCCGTTGTGATTTATTCTGACCTATCCAAGTGTTTCTTGAGTCACTATCCATTTTCATGTTAAGGGTTGACAATTTGAGTCATTCCCTAGTTTTGCCCACTTGTGTCTATGGGTAGTACCCGTGACAGGGGTCCTAGCCTTTTTAAAGTGTTTTTAATCATGTACTGTTTACTTATCCTTTTTTGCACTGTGTCAAATAAATAAAATACTATATGTTAATCTGCATACCTGAGTGCTCCCATACGGGTTACTTTTTTCTCTTTTCACTCATATATATATATATATATATATATATATATATATATATATATATATATATATTGCGCGCGCACACACACATATAACATTTTATCCAACTTTTTCATTTATCATTTGTAGAGAAAATGAACATTGTCGCCAGAAGCGCTATTTTTTCAAAATGTAACATCTCTACTAGTGTAAAATGATACTTCATATAAAGCAGGTTATGGGACCCAGTATAAAATGACTATAATGTCTCTTATCACATCCCAGTATATGGATACTTTCTATTATCACAAGCTGCTAACATGTGACAGGGCTCAGTGTCTGAGCCCAGAATGTGACATACTGAACATTCTCATTCTAAATTTCAAAAAATATTGTGTTGATTTCTGACCTGACTGCCGTGGTTACAGCTCAACCACTCTGTTCTACTGCATGTCACCACTTTCTGCCACAACCAGCTGACGGTGGATCTGCAAGGAGTTCAACGCTCATTGGCATCACATCTGTGGCTTGGTTAACGTATCATTTCTCCAGCTTTTTATTGTATTGTTTTGAAGTAGATTATATTTATTTAGTTGAATAGATATTTATTTAGTTTAATAGATATTTATTTAGTTAAATAGATTATATTTGTAAGTTTAATAAGTTATATTTTTTAGTTTAATAAGTTATATTTCTTAGTTTAATAAATTATATTTCTTAGTTTAATAAGATATATTTGTTAGTTTAATAAGTTATATTTCTTAGTTTAATAAATTATATTTCTTAGTTTAATAAGTTATATTTCTTAGTTTAATAAATTATATTTCTTAGTTTAATAAGTTATATTTCTTAGTTTAATAAGTTATATTTGTTAGTTAATAGATTATATTTGTTAGCACAGTAGATTATATTTACTAGTATTTAAGTCTCCCCCTCAGTGCCCCATTAGGACCCGTGGGCATATTTCACATCTTTTCGGAGTCGCTTATTTTTTAGACCCTCGGAGCCGAAACCTAAAGGGGTCAGCTAAGAAAGTTCGGATCAAGAGGAGCCGCACAGTTTAAAGACAGAACATTTCCAAGGGAGATGGAGACAATTTGGGTAAGATCTGATTAAAGGACAACCTTTGGGGAAGGAAAGGGTGACGCGGGAGTGTAAGAGGGGGGTGAGAGAGCAAGGTGGTGTGTCAGATTGGGGCAGAGCAAGAGAACGCAAAAATGATGGGGATTTGCTGCACACTAAAAAAAACAATTAGTCATACTTTTACCGGTGCCCCTTAGTCTCAGGGAAGACCGGCATTTCGTCCAATGTATACAATATGATTGATGGAAAAGGGCACACGGATTTGAATAAAAAAAGATAATTTATTGTGCCACAGACTACAATGTTTCGGCTGCTGGCCTTTCTTTACTGGCTTTAGTGGGTTTAGCCACTTTACCTGAGAAAGGCCAGCAGGCTGAAATGTTGTTGTCTATGGCAATGCAAGAGAAAACAGGTTGGGGGGGTGGGTTCTCGCAAGGTCGCCGACCCATGGGTGAGTGTCCCCGGTGGCAACTAGTCCTGGACCCCGGGAAAGCTGTCTGTGGCCCATACAAGCTGAGTAACATGTAGAAAGGACACATGTATGTTCAGAATGAGTTAGCATGGTATTTTGAGAGGCATCATAGCAGGTCAGTGCAAGTCAGTGCAGAGCACTGCAAGGTCAGTCAATATGAGGAAGGGTCCGATGGAGGAGTTGGAGGGTCCCAGAATATCTCTTAAAGCAGGGGTGCGCAAATCGAGGCGTGCGACATTTTCTTGGGGAGGAGGGGCTCGGCGCTTACAGTGGCCCCTCGCTCTTCCCCACAGCATTTAAATTAAATGCCGGAAATCGCGCGCAAGGCCTCTGTAAGTTCCCTTTCCTTGTCTCCGGCGGCTTCTGGAGACAGAAACGTGGCGTCACATGATGTGGCATTACCATAGCAACGTGATATCACATGACGTCGTTACATCAGAACGTCGGAGACAAGGTGGGGAGGGTGGAGGGGGGAGCAGGGGGAAAAGGTTGCGCAACCCTGTCTTAAAGCATTGTCTTGCATACAGATCAGAGGCCAAGAATGGATATGGATATCCGATGTGAAGGAGGAAATAATACTGAGATCACTACCGCTAAGACCGATTCGATGGAAGAAGGTGAGTGATGAAATAGCCGTCACTGTGTAACTCTTCCAATTACCTGCAACTTCATGCAAAGAAATAGCAACGCTTGTTTTTAACGCATTAAGCGCCTAATGGGGAATTCAACTGCTGAGAGTTTAAGGGAGTTACTCACCAAACTCAGCGACATTTCTGTGTCTATGTGATAACTCCCCCAGGACATGCTTGAAAACCAGAGGTAACTCAATGTATTTTTGATAAATAGAAACATGACCTTCTGGGGAGGGGTATATAATGGGTACTGGGCCTGGTGAGGTGGGTATAACGGGTTCTGGGCCTGGTGAGGTGGGTATAACGAGTACTGGGCCTGGGGAGGGGCGTATAGCAGGGTACTGGGCTGTGGGAGGGTTGTATAACTGGGTACTGGGCCTTGGGAGGGTTGTATAACTGGGTACTGAGCCTGGGGAGGTGGGTATAACGGGTATTTGCCCTGTGGAGGGCGGTATAACGTGGTATTGGGGAGGGGGTATAAGTGGCACAGGAGCTCTTGCGATACAGAGTATCACTGTCCCTGGTTACAAACACTTCATGTCTCCTGCAGATCAGGACACGCACGAAGGTGGTGCCCTTTGTGCCACCAGACGACGAGGCGGGCTACGAGGCGGACGACGAGGCATACGATAAAACGGGCGTCAAGTGGTGCGAAGAGGTGGGCTACAAGGCGGCCGATGAGGCAGACGACGAAGCGGATGTCAAGTCTGGCGACGTGGTGGACGATGGCCTAGGAGAATATGAGAGGTGTGGACGGATCTGCTGCTTCACCTTTTTTAGGCGGAGGAGAAGACCCCGGGAGCAGGTAGCAGAATACGAGAGGTGCGGACAGATCTGCTGCTTCACCTTTTTTAGGCGGAGCAGCAGACCCCGGGAGCAGGTAGCAGAGGAGCCAGGGCGTAGATCCAGGGGTATTCTAGGGGCCCTGAGAAGTTGGTTTGACCGCAGGACAGGCAGATAAGATCAGGAAGGCTGCGGGAGGGGCAGGTACTAGAGGGAGATTGGGATATTGGGCGTGAGAGGGTGAGAGAGAACAAGGAGCAGGACCGGAGCACGGGTTTCATGCGCCCGAGGCAAAACTTAAAATTTGTGCCCCAGTTGTATAAAAAATAATAAGATAAATAAAATAATAAAATAAACAGTGGCGTAGCTATCGGGGCTGCAGGGGGTGCGACCGCACCCCAGCGCGACGCAAAATAAAAATAAAAGGGCGCCAAAATACTGGATAAAAAAAAGAATAATAATTTTTAAAAAAAGATAAATAAATTAGAAATAATAAGAGGAAAAAATAATAATGATTATTAATGCGCCCCTAGGACCTCTGCGCGCTAGGCGACCGCCTAATGGCCGGCCGGCCCTGCGAGGTATGCGGGAGGAAAAGGGGTGAATGGGATAGATATGCAGGGGGATGGGGGAGCAGGTGAGTTATACACAGGGGCACAAGGGCCCCATCACCCGCATCTCTATATACTGAGTGTGCCCCTGTGTATAACAACGCTGATCTGTGCTGTTCCATCTGATCTCACTGCGCAGTGATCCAGGGACCATCCGATCGCCATTTAATGGGGTCAGGAAGGAATTTTTTTCCCCCATTGCACAGCAGGGGTTATGTTTCGCCTTCCTCTGGATCACAGCAACAAACTGCCCTTTGTGCATGAATTATCAGTGAGATCTTTATACACCCTGCATTGGTCTTCACTCCTTTGTTGCCGGAGGGGCCTGCAGTGCATTGCTCTGCGTGTTACTATATCGCTCTGCAATGTGCTGCAGGCCCCTACCAGCAAAGAGATTAATTATTTAAATAAAATACTCTCTTTAATCCAACCTATGTGTAGTGTCTTTTCTATCCGTTGTATCTATTGCTAACAGCTCAGTGATTCTTCCCCAGGTCGCTGCACTAGTGTCACACTGCCAAGCCGGGTGTGAGGGAGATTTATAGGGTCACATATATACTTCTGCCAAAACACGAGTGCAAACAGGGAGCCCCTCTGATCTCATATCTTTTATAACACAAAACGGTATCTAAAAAGGTAAAAAGAACATACATGGGATTCTGCTACAAATATCTCTCTAATTACAAACCAATTAGCAAATCATTCAGATTAGAGTCGAGCGAAAAGAAAGGGTTAAGTATCTCATGTACAGTATATGCATTGCAGGCTGTTCTGCGCATTACATGCAGGGGGCAAAGGTTAGGAGATATAAGTAATGCTGATCTCAGAGCTGACCGGCTGACCTGCTCTACCGGCTGATCTGCTCTACTGGCTGACCGGCTGACCTGCTCTTCTGGCTGACCGGCTGACCTGCTCTACCGGCTGACCGGCTCTACCGGCTGACCGGCTTCCCTTCTTCCAGCTAACTGACCTGAATTGTGGCCCCTGTATCTCCCAATTAAACGTTTTATTGGCGTATTCTTGTTTGACTCGTTCTATACAGACATTTTCTATACATTCATTGTGGGATTTGATAACATCTGTAAGATCTCTCAGAACATCACATTCTGTACGTTTGTGCTGAATATTTTTCCATTCTCAATTTACTTAGGGGCCTATGCAGAGAGCAGCGCTGGAAATAATTGGAATTGGTAATAAATTGTACCTGTAATGGCGTGATTTTATCTCCATATGCAGAAAGGTCAGAAAACTGCATTTAAAATCATGCTTGATTATGGAGAGTTTCAACCGGCGAGATGCGCGCTGGTGAAACATGTTTGAAAAAAAGCGCGTTTTTTTTTTTTTTTTTTTCACTCTCGCCGGTGAGCTCCAGTTTCCTGCCAACTTTTGTTGGCGGAGCTAATTGTAGAATTTCTCTCCATTTTAATGGCGCGAACAGCCGCTAGATGGCGATCGTGCCTTTCTGCATACGGCACTTTTCAAAACTGGCGAGATTTTGGTTCTCGCCAGCCGTGCGGCGAGTTCTACTAAAAAAAAAAAAAATGGCGCTTTTTACTCAACTCACCATTTCCAACCTTATTATAGCCATATAACGCTAAAAAACGCCGAAATTTCCGTTCGCGCTGCTCTCTGCATAGGCCCCTTAATATTAGTTTTTGGCTTCAATTATTTATATCGAGCCCAAAATACCTTTATACAGAATGCTGTTCCCTTTATCCCACAAATGCTGCTTCATTAAAGCCCAGGGGTGGCACTTTGTGCATTCTCAAACTTTTAGGCAACATCCCTAATTTCCAAAAGTGGGATAAAATCTGTGCATATTTAAATGGTTAATTTTTCCATTTTTCCATTGTGACAAAATATCAATTTTCTCACTCAGACTACAAAATCCCTCCTCAAATATATCCGTTTCACATAAAAGTGTGTGCGCGTCTCCTTCCGCCTAACTGGCACGTCGTCCTTACGGGCGCCACTCCTTGTAACTCCACGCTGCCCTCCAGTGGCAAAAGAAATAAGATACATTTACTATACTCGTCTGGCAGCTGCTCCCGTATAAGGTGGGTAACTCTGTATTAGGGGTCTTGGTTAGAGTATATTTTATACTTATGTCGGATAGATGAGGAATTTATATTCCTAACGGGTTATTGTGAGAGGCCTTAGATCTTATCCTATATGCACGCAGCCCTCGCCTCTCTGACCTTGAACACATACTTCAATCTGATTTTTTGAGACTTGAAACTGGATTTCCCAAAACAAACTGATTTTAAACACTGACAAGACTGTAACAATGGTATTTGGGACCAGAGCTAAATTGCTAAAGCTGCCAATGACAGAGCTTCAGATAAAAACCAGCTCTAATACCATCCTAGCCCCTGTTACTGGTTTGAAATATCTGGGCATATAGTTGAACTCCCATTTAACATTTGGGTTGCACATTGATACCCTGACATCCAAATCCTATGCCAAACTAGGTGTACTTTACAGGAACAAATCCTCCCTAAGGCCCTCATGCAGTAATCGCCTACAGCGATTCAGTAAGCCCAGAGAAGCTGGCGATTAGAGCAAAAATAACCGGTTTTTTTTTGTGCCGGAAAATAAATAAATAAATAAAATCGGCAGACGCGCGGTGATAAGCCACTTTTCGGCACTGATCGCCAGTTTTTCAAACACGCTCAATTCTATAAGCCCTGATCAGCTTATTGCGGCTGATCGCCACTTTAAAATTGCTGTTTCTTCTCCAAATTGTCCCGCCACAAAAGTTGGCAAGAAGGTGGGGTGAAGCTGCGATGAAAATAACATGCATGTGTCCCAGAGCTGATATCCATTAATATCAGCACCAGAGACCCCCGGCATGAATCCGATGCATAAAAAATGCATTTACAGGCAACTTCATTACCGCCAAGGCAATGAAGGGGTTATACACCCGTGCCAGGCTTATTGTGGGTAGCGGGGGTGGGAGAAGGTGGTATTTGGCCCTGGGTGGGTGTTTAGGCCTTGCCAGGGGGTTGGGGGATGACTTAACCTCTTCTTTAACTTAGCGGTTAATACCGCTAAGGTAATGAAGGGGTTAACCCCTCCCACTACCCCCCCACCCGGTAGGCCTAAACACCCATCCTTGGGGCCAATACCCCGTTCACCCACCCCCGCTACCCACAATAAACACAAATACACATAACAGCCCCACTGGCCACCTCCTAGGTCCCTATTAAACCATTACAATATTCATAAAACCATTATTTTGTTTACACCCAGGATTATTACATGGGGTTAGGGCTATGTTATTCAGTGAGGGGTTGTATGTTTGTATTCGTAGGGACAGGCAAGGCCGGAGCCAGATGGGGTTCTCCTGCCTCTGTCCTCCCTGTCTCCTGACCCTTCCTGTAGCCGGACAAAGAAGAAGAAGCAGGCACACGGTCTTACTCAAAGGAGGTTTAATATGCCATAAAGTCCAACGTTTCGGCAGTCAAATACTGCCTATCTCAAGGTGAAGGCTGCCAAACACAAGAAAACAGTCAAAATATATACCACCCCCCCTGATACTCACCCCTCCCGGCTCTGACACATAACCAGGATGCTGACGCCCACCTGATGACGTCAGAGCTACCATATGGCGCCCCCTAGTGACGTCAGACGTCTAGGTCTAAATCCCTGGCAATACAGCATAGAGCTGTCTTGGAGGACTGCAGCCACAGCCACACATGGGGGAGTGTTCAGTCTGGGGAGAGGTGTGGCTGTGGCTGCAGTCCTCCAAGACAGCTCTATGCTGTATTGCCAGGGATTTAGACCTAGACGTCTGACGTCACTAGGGGGCGCCATATGGTAGCTCTGATATCATCAGGTGGGCGTCAACATCCTGGTTATGTGGCAGAGTGGGGTGGGGTTGCATCCCTTGTTTTTATGACTTTCTAATAAAGATAGATTTTTGCCAGACCTGCCTCTTCTCTGGATCATGGTGCGCTGCACTTTCTCTAGGGTATCGGAGACTGCCTGACGGGTGGCTGGGTTATGGGAGACTGCCTGACACTTTTATGGGAGACTGATGACACTTGGGTGGGTGGGTTATGGGAGACTGCTGACACTTGGGTGGGTGGGTTATGGGAGACTGCTGACACTTGGGTGGGTGGGTGGGTTATGGGAGACTGCTGACACTTGGGTGGGTGGGTGGGTTATGGGAGACTGCTGACACTTGGGTGGGTGGGTGGGTTATGGGAGTCTGCCTGACACTTGGGTGGGTGGGAGACTGTCTGACACTTGGGTTGACTGCCTGACACTTTGACTGCCTGACACTTAGACTGGTGGGTGGGAGACTGCCTGACACTTGGGTGGGTGGGTGGCTAGACTGCCTGACACTTGGGCGGGTGGGTGGGAGACTGCCTGACACTTGGGCGGGTGGGTGGGAGACTGCCTGACACTTGGGCGGGTGGGTGGGAGACTGCCTGACACTTGGGTGGGTGGGTGGGAGACTGCCTGACACTTGGGTGGGTGGGTGGGAGACTGCCTGACACTTGGGTGGGTGGGTGGGAAACTGCCTGACACTTGGGTGGGTGGGTGGGAGACTGCCTGACACTTGGGTGGGTGGGTGGGAGACTGCCTGACACTTGGGTGGGTGGGTGGGAGACTGCCTGACACTTGGGTGGGTGGGTGGGAGACTGCCTGACACTTGGGTGGGTGGGTGGGTTACTGCCTGACACTTGGTGGGTGACTGCCTGACACTTGGGTTGACTGACTGCCTGACACGTGGGTGGGTGACTGACTGACTGCCTGACACTTGGGTGGGTGGGAGGGAGACTGCCTGACACTTGGGTGGGTGGGAGACTGCCTGAAACTTGGGGGGGTGGGTGGGAGACTGCCTGAAACTTGGGGGGGTGGGTGGGAGACTGCCTGACACTTGGGTGGGTGACTGCCTGACACGGGTTGACTGCCTGACACGTGGGTGGGTGACTGACTGCCTGACACGTGGGTGGGTGGGTGACTGACTGACACGTGGGTGGGTGACTGACTGACACGTTAGACTGCCTGGCACGTGGGTGG
This sequence comes from Ascaphus truei, assembly GCF_040206685.1. Lineage (NCBI taxonomy): Eukaryota > Metazoa > Chordata > Amphibia > Anura > Ascaphidae > Ascaphus > Ascaphus truei. The sequence continues at coordinate 80,535 of NW_027454366.1, forward strand.
GTGGGTGACTGACTGCCTGACATATGGGTGGGTGACTGACTGACACGTGGGTGACTGACTGACACGTGGGTGACTGACTGACACGTGGGTGAGTGGGTTGGTGTCTGTATACATTCTGTCACTGATACACACAGACACTGGGAGGGGGCAGTCACACACACACTGGGGGGGCAGTCACACACAAACACAGAATGGGAGGGGGGCAGACACACACACACACAGAATGGGAGGGGGGCAGTCACACACACACAGAGAATGGGAGGGGGGCAGACACACACACACACAGACTTGGAGGGGGCACTTACACACACTGGGAGAGGGGCATCACACAGTGGCAGGGGGCAGACAGACACACACAGACACACAGACTGGGAGGGGGCAGTCACACATACTGGGAGGGGGCAGTCACACATACACACAGACTGGGAGGGGGCAGTCAAACATACACTGGGAGGGGGGCAGTCACACACACACAGACTGGGAGAGGGGCAGTCACACACACACAGACTGGGAGGGGCAGGGCAGTCACACACACAAACAGACTGGGAGCGGGGCAGTCAAACATACACTGGGAGGGGGGGCAGTCACACACACACAGACTGGGAAGGGGGCAGTCACACACACACACAGACTGGGAGAGGGGCAGTCACACACACACAGACTGGGAGGGGGAGGGCAGTCACACACACAAACAGACTGGGAGTGGGGGCAGTCACACACACATAGACTGGGAGGGGGGTAGTCACACACACACTGGGAGGGAGGGGCAGTCACACACACACTGGGAGGGAGGGGCAGTCACACACACACAGACTGGGAGGGGGCAGTCACACACACACACACACACTGGGTGCGGGGGCAGTCACACACACACTGGGAGGGGGGCAGTCACACACCCACACTGGGTGGGGGGCAGTCACACACCCACACTGGGTGGGGGGGCAGTCACACACACACTGGGAGGGGAGGCAGTCACACACACTGGGAGGGGGGCAGTCACACACACACTGGGAGGGGGGCAGTCACACACACTGGGAGGGGGGGCAGTCACACACACACTGGGAGGGGGCAGTCACACACACACTGGGAGGGGGGGCAGTCACACACACACTGGGAGGGGGGGCAGTCACACACACACTGGGAGGGGGGGCAGTCACACACACACTGGGAGGGGGGCAGTCACACACACTGGGAGGGGGGGCAGTCACACACACACAGACTGGGAGGGGGGCAGTCATACACACACAAACTGGGAGGGGGCAGTCACACACACACAGACTGGGAAGGGGGCAGACACACACACACAGACTGGGAGGGGGCAGTCACACACACACACACACAGACTGGGAAGGGGGCAGTCATACACACACAAACTGGGAGGGGGCAGTCACACACACACACACACACAGGGAAGGGGGCAGTCATACACACACAAACTGGGAGGGGGCAGTCACACACACACACACACAGACTGGGAGGGGGCAGTCACACACACACACACACAGGGAAGGGGGCAGACACACACACACACACACACACACCATCCATCCCTGATACTAAGCCCCGCCCCGGCAAATCCTGACCTCCAACCAATCCCCTGCTTCTACTCTAAAGCCCCGCCCCCGGCATCCTGCTATTGGGGGAAAAAAATAATACGGCCGCATCCTCCTCACGCTGCCGCCTCCGCGCACCGCCGCATCCTCCTCACGCTGCCGCCTCCGCGCACCGCCGCATCCTCCTCACGCTGCCGCCTCCGCGCACCGCCGCATCCTCCTCACGCTGCCGCCTCCGCGCACCGCCGCATCCTCCTCGCGCACGGTACCAGTCACCAGGGGCAAAACCCGGGACATTTCCGGGACGGACTGTCAACCGGGACAGCACAGAAAAAAACGGGACTGTGCCGGCAAAACCGGGACGAATGGTCACTCTATAAATACACCTTATACTCCACATGCAGCACGTAACCGTGAATGCAGTATATACTCTATATACGCCATGTACCCCAATTACGACACCTTATAACCCTGCATGCAGCAAATGTACACCTTATAATCCACATACCGCACTTAACCCTGACTGCGGTATATACACTATACCCGCCATGTAACCCAATTACAGCACATTACAACACTGAATGCAGCATAAATACACCTTATACTCCACATGCAGCACGTAACCGTGAATGCAGTATATACACTATATACGCTATGTAACCCAGTTACAGTACATTGTAACGGCGAATGCAGCACCTATACACACCCTATCGTACAACAGAACGTAACTACGAGTGCAGTATACACACTATATACACCATGTCACCCCATTACAGCCCATTGTAACTTCGGATGCGGTATATATACACCCCCTATAATCCAAATACAATATACGCCATGTAACCCAATTACAGCCAATTGTACCTCGAATGCAGCTCGTATGCCTTATACCCCGAATACAACGCATTATAACCATACCCCGAATACAACGCATTATAACCACACTGAGGTGTATACACTTTATTCCCCACATACAGCCCGCTATCACTACGAATGCGGTATGCAGCGATACCCACGGCCATTCTAGCATTGATCATAACTTTATCCAATGTTGAAAGAAATCAATTACAGCACATTATACCACTGCCATGTAACCCCACTGAGTGTCCCGTGCTCCAACCCCGGGGGGGGGGAGGGGGTTGGGGGATACCCACGGCCATTCTGTTGGGGGAACCGTCGTGGCAAAAAAACGTGGGGGGTTGTTGTGCCTCCCTCTGGCCCCCCCCCCCCCTCCCCAGCCGCAGAGGCTGATGGAGGGCGAGCCACGTGGCAAGGGAAACCCCCCTGGCTATTCCCTGGTACCGGCAAGGGGATCCCCCCGTTCCCCGGAGGCCCCCCCTCCCCGCCTGCCGAGCGGGCCAGCTACCAAGGCTGATGGAGGGAGAGCCACGCGGTAAGGGGGATCCCCACTAGCTATCCCTTGGTCCGGCAGGCGGATCCCCCCCTTCGCCGGAGGCCCCCCCCTCCCCGCCCGCCGAGCAGGCCAGCCACGGAGGCTGAGGGAGGGAGAGCCGCGCGGTAAGGGGGATCCCCACTAGCTATCCCTTGGTCCGGCAGGCGGATCCCCCCCTTCGCCGGAGGCCCCCCCCTCCCCGCCCGCCGAGCAGGCCAGCCACGGAGGCTGAGGGAGGGAGAGCCGCGCGGTAGGGGGATCCCCTGTGGCAGCACTCCCCGGCCACCTCGCAACTATCCCCTGGACAGCCATAGCGGAGGCGGAGGGGGGGGATGCTGCGATCGGGCCCAAAGGGAGACTACAAACTCACCTGGAGGAGAGGAGAGGACACTAAACTTCGCAGCAGACCGGGAGCAGAATGGAAGATTCAGCTCCCGGCTGCCTCTTTTGTACTGACCTAGGCCTGCCCCCCCCCCCCCAGGGGGGGCCGCGATGGCGGCCCAGGGAGGTGAGGGGGGAGGGGGCTTGCCCCCTGGTCATGGGCTTCCCTCGCCTAATTGGCTGGAGGGATTGCTTCTGCAGGGGGCCAAGCTTTATATATTATGTGTATAGACTCTACCGCGCTGGGAGTCCGTCCCCGGACCTGATAATCAGCCCTTCCCCGCTCACCATTTGTCCCGGCACTTAGCTGCTCCCAGCCCTTTGTCACGACCCAGCATTTCTCTGCAGACAACACAGCTAAGTGAATTACTGTGCCTGCATGCAAAGAAATGCTAAAACACACATTACATTACTGGCTGCCTTTCTAAGGCCGTGTTCGGGGTGGCTGCTACGCGACGCGTGCGTGCGCACGTCCGTCGCAATTTCAGATTGTTTGGTGGGAGTGTTCAAACTGAAAACTCCACCGGCGGTAAAGTGCAGCGTTGACGCCGCTGTAACCAGAAATGATATTTGGGGCTGCAGTCGCATCACGTGAGCTGGTTCAGCGAACCAGCTCCGTGACACGTTCCCCCCTCCAAGCCCACAAATGCCGCGACCCGACTCCTGCAGCCTGAACACAGATCGCCAGGCTGCAGGAGCACGCGGGGGAGGTGCGCGTGGACGCACGCTGCCGCAGCAGCCACGCTGAACTCAGCCTTACTGTATGGGGAAAAGGCTACACTCTAACATGGGGCATAAAGTGCTTTTCTACATATATATAGCCTGGCCTTCGGCATCTATTGCTAATTCTGGGCCTTTCCTCTGTCAGTCCTGTTAGAACAGGCAGTGGAAAGGTTAATTCCTTCAGTTAGCCTGTTTGCATTTCAGCTCTGAGTATAGTAGCAATATTCAGGGGCAGGCCTAAGCAACCTTTGAGCATGTTAATCCAAAGGGTGGATATGGGTTGGAACACCCCCTGATGTGTGTGAGCCAATCGGAATCCAGCTTTTAGTTGTAATGATTCAAAGCTAGAGACACTCCCGGAGCGGAGGGGGGGAGGAAAGGGGAGCGGAGGAGGGGGGGGAAAGGGGAGCGGAGGAGGGGGGGGGAAAGGGGAGCGGAGGAGGGGGGGGAAAGGGGAGCGGAGGAGGGGGGGGAAAGGGGAGCGGAGGGGGGGGAAAGGGGAGCGGAGGGGGGGGAAAGGGGAGCGGAGGGGGGGGGAAAGGGGAGCGGAGGAGGGGGGGGAAAGGGGAGCGGAGGAGGGGGGGAAAGGGGAGCGGAGGGGGGGGAAAGGGGAGCAGAGGGGGGGGAAGGGGAGCGGAGGGGGGGGGAAAGGGGAGCGGAGGGGGGGGGAAAGGGGAGCGGAGGGGGGGTATGGGGAGCGGAGGGGGTGGTGGAAAGGGGAGCGGGGTCGGGGAAAGGGGAGCAGGATGGGGGAGAAAGGGGAGGGGGGAGAAAGGGGAGTGGGAGGGGGGAGAAAGGGGAGGGGGGAGAAAGGGGAGTGGGAGGGGGGAGAAAGGGGAGCGGGAGGGGGGAGAAAGGGGAGCGGGAGGGGGGAGAAAGGGGAGCGGGGGGGGAGAAAGGGGAGCGGGGGGGAGAAAGGGGGGGGGAGAAAGGGGAGGGGGGGGAGAAAGGGGAGGGGGGGGGAGAAAAGGGAGGGGGGGGAGAAAGGGGAGGGGGGGGAGAAAGGGGAGGGGGGGATCGACACACTGCTTGGACAGTTAAGGCAGGTGTCATTACGTCCCTCATAACGCACACACAAAAAACGTCTGCTACAGCCGTGTATAACGCGGGGGAACTCTTCCCTAACTCCTCCTGTTGTCACCCTTCAAATCCCGGCACCAAACTTGGGCGCAAAGACCTTGCAACAATTTGCCTCGCTACATCACCCCCTTGGCCTAATAAACATGCTATTACTATTAGTTCACAATAGCCCAAGGAAGGGGGGTTACATTTGTTGGGCGATCTGATTAAAAAAAACACAAAGCCCCCCCCCCGTTCCCCGTGACTCGCCCCCCCCCCCTCAGTTCCCCGTGACTCGCGGCTCGCCCCCCCCCCCCCCCCCGTTCCCCGTGACTCGCGTCGTCCCCCCGTTTCCCGTGACTCGCGGCTCGCCCCCCCCGTTCCCCATGACTCGCCCCCCCCGTTCCCCATGACTCGCCCCCCCCCCCCCCCGTTCCCCGTGACTCGCGCTCCCCCCCGCCGGCGCCCACTTGTCCCCCGATGTGCCGTCCGGCTGAGTGAGGCGTGCAGCCGGCGGCAGGAAGCACCCTGTGTGGGCCTGAGGCGCGAGGCTGCGCGCCTGAAATGGGAGAGTTACTGGCGCCATAAGCTGAGGCGGGACGCGCAGTTACTTACCTGAGGGGGAGTTAGCGCCGGGGAGGTAAGGAAGCGGCTGGGGTAGGAGGGCCGCGCTTCCCCTCCGTCTGGAGCCGGTGCAGGGCGGCGCACGTGATGGGGGGGGATGGACAGAGGGGGGGGGTGGTGTGTGTGTGTGTGTGTGTGTGTCCTGTCTGTATATGTGTATGTGTATGTGTCCTGTCTGTCTATCTGTGTCCTGTCTGTGTATCTCAGTGTGTGTGTGTGTATCTGTGTGTGTCTCAGTGTGTGTGTATCTCAGTGTGTGTGTGTGTGTGTGTGTGTGTATCTGTGTGTGTCTCAGTGTGTGTGTATCTCAGTGTGTGTGTGTGTGTGTATCTGTATGTGTCTCAGTGTGTGTGTATCTTTGTGTGTGTCTCAGTGTCCTGCCTGTGTGTGTCTCCGTGTCCTGCCTGTGTGTGTCTCCGTGTGTGTGTGTATCTCTGTGTGAGTGTATGTGTGTGTCCGGCCAATGAGAGGTGTGCGGGGGCGGGCCAAGGGAGCCAATGGGATTGCCGCTAGGGACACAGGGGACACAGGGAGACACGGCCACAGAACACTTTCACAAATATATAGTAGATAGATAGATAGATAGATAGATAGATAGAGACACACACTATTAAGGTTATGGTGGGTAAAAAAGTGACAAAAACCTTCCACAGTAAAGCATAAAGCAACTGTAAATATTACTGTACTGTATGTTCATTTGCATGTCTAAGACAGGTCTGCAACCCTGTCTTTCCCCATTGTCACCCAGCATACAGCGCTTCCACTGCAGCAAGGGATTCTGGGAAATGACATGCAAATGAGCACTCAGTGCCACCTTTTGTCTCAAGCTCGTATTACACAAGCCAATCCTCAAGCCAATGCACACTGTTTTAAACACAGCTTTTAGACAGAGGCTGGGATGAGATGCAAAGCCATTAAACCCACTCACAGACATGTTTCAACCTTTTTTTTTTAAACTTTTTTATTCAACAACTTTTTTAAGTTTACAGACTTTTTTGGAAACCAAAAAAACACACCATAGTGACAACAGTCACCCAACATTAGAAAGACACCAAAACATAATATATTTACATTTTCTTCCTTCATCCTTCAGATATATACAAACACAAAGATAAACTTTTCAGAAGGGAAAAAAAAAACATAACTTTACGAAAAAACCCTATAACCAAAACATCATACAAAGATAAGAACCATATACTTCAAGATTCTTTCATTTAAAAACAAAAACCCTTTCTCTATTCTCAAGTGATGCGATCATCTGTTTTAATTCTTTCTCCATACGTTCCAAACCTCTCTTACTTTCCTCTAACTGGAATCCAGACATCACACTTTTTTCATACCCGTCCCTTGCCTCTTTCACATCCCAATATCTCCGCCCAAATCCCCTCGCAAGTTGATTGTGCAAAACCTCTTCCTTTGTAAGCCCTACTTCATCCTTTCCCTGGGTGCTCCTCCCCTTACTATCTCCCGCAGAATTTGCCTCTTTTGCCTGTACAATCCCTTTTTTGCCTGCCTTTTCTTCACTTTCGTTCCCACTTACTCCACTTACACTTCTCTGTATTTTAGTTCCCTCCACGCTTATCTGACTTTTTTGTGAGGACGAGCTGTTGCTCTCGCTACTCTCTTTCTCCCTCACCTCTCCCCTAGCCTCTTTTATTTTAACCCACTGTACATGCTCCTTTTTTAATTCTTCATATTGCTCTTTTGTCAGATGTTTTCTTTGGTACATCATTTTTTCCAATCTTTCTATTATCTGTTCATCACTACTACCCCCATGCTGCTTCCGGAAAATACCCACCCAAAACAGAACATCTCCCACTGCGTTCTCAAATTGTTCCATTTTTTCTTTTAGGGTTACCTTCCCTGATACTTTTTTAACTTTACCCTCTACACCCTTCTCTCTAGGCTCCACTTTACTCTGGCAATCCTTATCATCCTTTGTTTCTATCCCTTGCGAAGACTCGTTTTTGCTTCCACTAACAACAAACCCTTTACACTTACTCTTTCCCTCTTTACCTTTTCCACTCGCACCACCAGGGCCTGCCTTCTCCTCAGTTTCTTGCGCTTCCCTATCTAACTTCTTATTTTCCTCTTTTCCTTTACTCACGGTCTGTTCCTCTTCCCTACTAACGTCAATACTGGACAAATCCAGCGCACAAAACTTTGACTTCGTCACCTTATCTTGCCGTAGCTCACTCTTCCCCTCCCCATCAACTGTACAAACATCATTGTCACTTTGTAAACTTCGTTTTTGCGCCCCTTTCTTGTGTCCGGTCGTGTCCATTATTTCCACTTCCACCTCCCCCTCTATTGGGCCACTCTCTACCATTTCTTCCCTTCTTAAATCCTCCTCATACATTGCTGTTATAGCCGGATCAAGCCCTCCCTCTTGGGAACTCTCCATCTCACAAATTCCCAGACCCTCCACTGTCTCTTCCTCTTCTTCTAGCACAATGTCCCCTTTTGCTGCCTGGGCATATGTCCTTTTAGTGCACTGCCGTGCCAAGTGTCCTTCCTCTCCGCATAGATGGCATCTCTTAGGGACTCCACAGTTGGCTGCAGTATGTCCCTCTTCCCCACAATTACGGCACACAATTCCCGTTTTCCTGCAACCCTCCTTTGTATGTCCATAAGTGTGGCAATGCCTGCAATATAGAGGCTGTCCCGAGTAAAACAAAAATCCTCTGTCTCCTCTGATATTGAACATGGCCGGTGGGTGTGTCACTCCTTCCGCACATGATGGATCCCGTCTCAACCGTACCCAGAAACGTCTCTTCCCGTTGAACATGCCATATGGGTTTATAAGTTCTTCACCTCCTCTGATCATTTCACAATACCGTTTCAAAAAAGTCACAATCTCCTCTTTCCTTGCATACGGAGTGTACTGCACCGACACACTTTATTCGAGCAAATACCCAGTATGTACCTGGCAGATACCTGGAATGCGCCGCTCCTCACCTCTGACAAGCCCCGTTGCGTTTGCCTTCCCAGCCTGGGTTCATGCCTGGCTGACGGGCGGCTGATCTGTTAAATGATAATGATTAGGATTTAATAGGCTGCAATGCTTCGCGTGTCTACCAGATGGCATAAATTCATGAATTGTAATGCAGTATATATATATATATACTGTGCAGTATTGCAGCCAGCGGGAATAAAATGCTTCAATCCCTGCATGGAAAATACCTCAATGCACTCGGGCAGAAAACAGTCACAAACCTCAATACAACCGGGTATACCCGAATTCGTGGGACTAGCCGAGCTCGAATAAAGTGTGTCGCCAGTGTACATGTGAAGTACAAGTGGTCTCTCCTCCAGCATAAAACTTGGAATTACCTTGATGCCATGTAAGATCGGGTCACCAGACTTCTCCTTGCACTTTTCAAAAGTGCACCAAACATCCGCTTCTTGATGACAGGTCAGGTCATAAATCCCCTGTGCAGGGAAATCCTGAAGGCAGAAGATCCTCTCAGTGTCCAGACCGATCAATTGCTTCAGCACCTTCTCCACTATCCACAGCAGGTTCACTCGACTTCTCTCGGTCTCCTCGATCAGGAACCGAATGGAATTGCGCATTCCAGCTTGCGACGTCATCTCTGCTCTCCCAAGCTCAGGTGCGGCACCCCAAAAGCAGCAAGGGACTTTAGCCAGTAAAGGCGATGTCCCAGGGCAAAGGTGCCGGCCCCTCACTTCCGCATCCGCTCGCTCAGAACCGCTCGCTCAGGATCACTCCTCTTAGCTCGAGATGGCGTGCCCCCCCAAAAGCAGCAGGAGTCTTTAGTCCCCGAAGGGACGATGACTCAAGGCCAAGGGGACACAGGCTCAGCTACACAGCTGTTTCGACCTTAATGGGTCTCATCAGTGTGGGGTTGGTCTTAATGGCAAAGCAGGTTTGAGACTAGACTAGGTAATCACCACTACTATTAAGGTTATGGTGGGTAAAAAAGTGACAAAAACCCTCCACAGTAAAGCATAAAGCAACTGTAAATATTACTGTATGTTCATTTGCATGTAAAGGTAATCCCAAGTTTTATGCTGGAGGAGAGACCACTTGTACTTCACATGTACACTCCGTATGCAAGGAAAGAGGAGATTGTGTGTTTTTTGAAACGGTATTGTGAAATGATTAGAGGAGGTGAAGAACTAAAAAATCCGTATGGCATGTTCAACGGGAAGAGACGTTTCTGGGTACGGTTCAGACGGGATCCATCATGTGTGGGAGGAGTTACACACCCACCGGCCATGTTCAATAGTAGAGGAGACAGAGGATTTTTGTTTTACCCGGGACAGCCTCTATATTGCAGGCATTGCCACACTTATGGACATACAAAGGAGGGTTGCACGAAAACGGGAATTGTGTGCCGTAATTGCGGGGAAGAGGGACATACTGCAGCCAACTGTGGTGTCCCTAAGAGATGCCATCTTTGCGGAGAGGAAGGACACTTGGCACGGCAGTGCACTAAAAGGACATATGCCCAGACAGCTAAAGGGGACAGTGTGCAAGAAGAAGAGGAAGAGACAGTTGAGGGTCAGGGAATTTTTGAGATGGAGAGTTCCCAAGAGGGAGGGCTTGATCCGGCTATAACAGCAATGTATGAGGAGGATTTAAGAAGAGAAGAAAGGGTAGAAAGTGGCCCAATAGAGGGTTTGGCGGGTTCTATAAGTGATATCGTGGAGAAAAAAGAGGAAGATTTCTTCCTGGACTCCTTGGCCCAGAAACTGGAGGTGGGGGGAGGGGAGGAGACGGGAACAGTGCATCAGAAAGATGCGGGGGAGGGGGAAATACGGTCATTGAGTGTGGTGGAACCTAGCTGGGCAGAAAGTATGGAGTTTCAAGATGCACAGAGGGGGAGGGAAGGTCCCCAAGATGTCTTGGAGGAGGAAATGGAAATAGGAGGGAAAAAAGCTCAAAAGCGTAAAAATCTGCAAGGGATAGAAACAAAGGAAGATAAGGATAGCCAGAGTAAAGGGGAGCCTAGAGAGGAAGGTGTAGAGGGTAAAGTTGTAAAAGTATCAGGGAAAGTAACCCTAAAAGTGAAGATGGAACATTTTGAAGACGCAGTGGGAGATGTTCTGTTTTGGGTTGGTATTTTTCGGAAGCAGCATGGGGGGAGTAGTGAGGAACAGATAATAGAAAGATTAGAAAAACTGATGTACCAAAGAAAACAGCTGACAAAAGAGCAGTATGAAGAATTAAAAAAGGAGCATGTACAGTGGGTTAAAATAAAAGAGGCTAGGGGAGAGGTGAGAGAGAAGGAGAGAAGTGAGGGCAATAGCTCGTCCTCACAAAGCCAGATAAGCGTGGAGGGAACTAAAATACAGAGAAGTGTAAGTGCAGTAAGTGGGAATGAAAGTGATGGAAAGGCAGGCCAACAGAGTGGGGGTGAAGGGGGAGAGATTAGGGAAAGTAAAGGTGGAAAAGGAGAAAAGGCAGGCCTTAGTGGAAGAACAAAAGTAAGTTATGAAAGCGAGAGAGAAAGGAAGGCGAGGGAGTGGCATGTAAAAGAGGTGATAAATAATATAAATAAAGAGGCAGGTGACTTAGGGTTAAATGTTTCAAAAACGGAATGGCTGAAAGTACAGTTCCCAAAAGCAGAGGTGTCTAAAGAGGAAGTAAGAAAATTAGGAATACAATGTAGTACGTATCATATCCGTGAGGCGTTAGAGAAATTGCTGGGACACGTGAAGTAATTAGATGCAATGTTAAATGTCCTGTGGAAAGTACGAAAAGTCGCGTGTAGAAATGGGAAGTAACCATATTTTTTTGCATTGAGTGTGTTTGGTAGTAGATGCACAGATGATGCCTTGGAATGTGTTGTTTTGTTTGGCTTTTTAGAATGGTTTTGTGCCTTTGGGTTGGTTTTTGTCTTGGCAATATAAGGATTGTATAGTGATGTTTTCGGTTTATTATTTTCTGTAAAATGATACTAAATGGTTGTTAATATGTGAACCGTAAAAAAAAAAAAAAAAATGTCTGTGAGTGGGTTTAATGGCTTTGCATCTCATCCCAGCCTCTGTCTAAAAGCTGTGTTTAAAACAGTGTGCATTGGCTTGAGGATTGGCTTGTGTAATACGAGCTTGAGACAAAAGGTGGCACTGAGTGCTCATTTGCATGTCATTTCCCAGAATCCCTTGCTGCAGTGGAAGCGCTGTATGCTGGGTGACAATGGGGAAAGACAGGGTTGCAGACCTGTCTAAGACATGCAAATGAACATACAGTAATATTTACAGTTGCTATATATATACATATATGTACCCCTCAGTTTTATACAGTCATGGTGTTCATCATGTGTGGGACGCAGAGCCCAGAACCTAATGTCATGTTAGCATCAGAAAGTCACAGTAATAACTCAGCACTCACCCATGTAACACCTTCTCTGGTAGCTCTCTGTCTGTGTCTCTATCTACCTTTCTGTCTCCTGCATGACCAGGGAGGCTGCGAGGGACCCCCTCCCCCTCCGAACCGGTACCCACATATAACAGACGAGTAATGACAGACTCAGTTTGGAGGTATAAAAGGCCGCGGCTTTGTTTATTAACAATCATAATACTGGAGTAAGCGCTAGTCCAAGCCAGAGTGGGGTCAGGGGGTCAGCCAGGCCTTGGCCTTCTGCCCCCGTACCCGGCCGACCCCTAAAGAGCCGGCCGTTGTCGCGAGTGGGTTCCCGGGTGTCACGTTAGCTTGACCCCGCCCAATCGCTCCTACCCCCGGGCGACGCCCGCCCCGAGCCCATCTGGCAAGGACAAGCACTTACCCCCGAACTGCCGCCGCGACAGTGGCAAAATGACCAACTGGAGCCTCCTGAAGGAACTTCAGTCCTTTGTTTCTCGGGAGGTCTTCGGACACTGCCCTGTAAAATATGATGGTACATGTTACAGCTTACAGGTAGTACAGACAGCTTATCACCAAGGGAATTGAAAATACTCCACGGAGTGGCCGGGTGCAAGCGTCTGCCCCCGACTGTCTTGCTAATGGGGTGGGTGGGTGGGAACTTCGCAGCAGACCGGGAGCAGAATGGAAGATTCAGCTCCCGGCTGCCTCTTTTGTACTGCCCTAGGCCTGTCCCCCCCCCCCCCCCAGGGGGGGGCCGCGACGGCGGCCCAGAGATCCCAGCGAGGTGAGGGGGGAGGGGGGCTTGCCCCCTTGTCATGGGCTTCCCTCGCCTAATTGGCTGGAGGGATTGCTTGACCAGGGAGGCTGCGAGGGACCCCCTCCCACTTGGAAATGGTACCCACATATAACAGACAAGTAATGACAGACTCAGTTTGGAGGTATAAAAGGCCGCGGCTTTGTTTATTAACAATCATAATACTGGAGTAAGCGCTAGTCCAAGCCAGAGTGGGGTCAGGGGGTCAGCCAGGCCTTGGCCTTCTGCCCCCGTACCCGGCCGACCCCTAAAGAGCCGGCCGTTGTCGCGAGTGGGTTCCCGGGTGTCACGTTAGCTTGACCCCGCCCAATCGCTCCTACCCCCGGGCGACGCCCGCCCCGAGCCCATCTGGCAAGGACAAGCACTTACCCCCGAACTGCCGCCGCGACAGTGGCAAAATGACCAACTGGAGCCTCCTGAAGGAACTTCAGTCCTTTGTTTCTCGGGAGGTCTTCGGACACTGCCCTGTAAAATATGATGGTACATGTTACAGCTTACAGGTAGTACAGACAGCTTATCACCAAGGGAATTGAAAATACTCCACGGAGTGGCCGGGTGCAAGCGTCTGCCCCCGACTGTCTTGCTAATGGGGTGGGTGGGTGGGAACTTCGCAGCAGACCGGGAGCAGAATGGAAGATTCAGCTCCCGGCTGCCTCTTTTGTACTGCCCTAGGCCTGTCCCCCCCCCCCCCCCCAGGGGGGGGCCGCGACGGCGGCCCAGAGATCCCAGCGAGGTGAGGGGGGAGGGGGGCTTGCCCCCTTGTCATGGGCTTCCCTCGCATAATTGGCTGGAGGGATTGCTTGACCAGGGAGGCTGCGAGGGACCCCCTCCCACTTGGAAATGGTACCCACATATAACAGACAAGTAATGACAGACTCAGTTTGGAGGTATAAAAGGCCGCGGCTTTGTTTATTAACAATCATAATACTGGAGTAAGCGCTAGTCCAAGCCAGAGTGGGGTCAGAGGGTCAGCCAGGCCTTGGCCTGCTGCCCCCGTACCCGGCCGACCCCCAAAGAGCCGGCCGTTGTCGCGAGTGGGTTCCCGGGTGTCACGTTAGCTTGACCCCGCCCAATCGCTCCTACCCCCGGGCGACGCCCGCCCCGAGCCCATCTGGCAAGGACAAGCACTTACCCCCGAACTGCCGCCACTCACGGCTCTATTTAAACCTCCTTAAATTAGACCGTGCCGCCAACCCCGCAAGGACCCTCTCCAGCCCCTCCTGCAAATCGTTATTGAACAAGTCCGCCCCTATCTCGGATAAGTGTGTGCCGTCGGCCCGGAACAGGCCGGTTGACTTGTAGTCAAACTCGTGATGGGTGATCTGCCATCCCCCACACTGCATCACAAACTTCCCCACCATCTTGTTCAGTTTGACCCGCGGTCGGTCGATGGCCCCTCCACACTCTCCTGCACAATATGTCCGACCAAACGATCTGTACTTCTGGCCAACTGGTGAGTATGAGGGCCAGGTCGTGTTTTATTGAATTAACCAGCTTGAAGTAGCGTCAAGCGGCCAGGTCGTTGCCCCCGACGTGGAGGAGCAAGATCTGCGGCGCCCTCCTATCCCTGCCCATCACCATTAGCCGCGGGAGCAACTGAGCCCACCGCAGCCCCCAACCTCCCCCCCATTCCACATTTGCCTCCTCCGTTCGCAACCCGAGGTTAGCCCCGCATGGGCGTTTGACAGCCCGCTTCTCTGCCCAGTGTATAAGCGAGTCTCCGATTATCCAAGTGGGTGCGGCGTCTGTGAAGGTATAAAGAGGATGAGGGGGTTTATCCAAGCACGCTAAATCCCAGATAATGCGGGCCTGATATAGGACCGGTATCTGTTAGACTTCCATCGCCCTATCTTTTGTATCGCAGCTACTGACAGCCCCGCGCGTGATGCCTCCGTTGCCGCCCCAATCCGGAACGAATGTGTCCCGTATTGTGCCTCTTCGAGGCCCTGGTGTCTTAGGCACATGCGGAAAACCCGCATGTACTGGAATCTAGATAACGGTACCCCGTCTGCGTGAAGGAGCAGGGGACCCTGACCGTCTGGCCTGCATGCCAAGTATTCCCTGAGCGTGCTCACTGGGCAAAATTTAGTCCCTGGTAGCCCTAGCAAAGATATCCACGCTCCCCTCCCCCGCTGGTCTGTTTTTGACCTTTTCACGTGTAGTTTGACCCACCCTTCCCCTAAGACTATGTCCTCAAACTGCATCCCTCCCTCGCCCTTGCGCGACGCGCACACCAACTCCCCAGCTCGCAGTGCTGCGAAGAAAGCCAATGCAAACGTCAGCCGGAAAAGTTTCGCCTCGAACCCCGATAGGCACACTCTGTCTGTGGCCTGCATTAAACCTTCTAATATCGCTGGTGTCACTGGCCGTCTGCTGTCATTTGTCGCCGTCCCCTGTGTTAACCCCGCTAGTACCCTTTTGATGATAAATGCCTTCGTTGGGTCCCCCTTGCCCTCTAGCTGCAAAAAGAAGGAGACCCCTGTCACTTTTTTCCCTATGGATCCTCCCGCTAAACTCCTTGCCCTTAAGTTTAGGACAAATGATAGCAAGGTCCCGAATCCCAATACGTCGAGACCCAATTCCCCTGCCAGACTTAGATAATCGCGCCACGCTGCCGAATAGGCCCGCCACGTACCCGGAGCCAGCGATGATCGTACCAACGAGGTCACTGGGTCGTCGCCAGCACCCAAAGGTCTGCAGGGCATGGACTGCCGATTAGGTCTGCCCCGGGGGCCAGTCTCCGAAACAGCGCCATCTGTAACCGGGATAAGGCATCAGCAATGTTATTCGCCACCTCCGGGACATGTCGAGCCTTGAACGCTATGTTCAATTGCAAGCATGCCAGTACGAAACAGCGCAGAAGGGACAGCACCGGCGGGGAGCGTGAGCCGAAATTGTTCACGGCTTCCACTACACCCATGTTGTCTGTCCAAAAAATTACTTGCTTATTTGCGAATAAGTGACCCCACAGGCGCACTGCGACGAGCAAGGGAAATAGTTCCAAGAACGCCAAGTTCTTAATGAGCGGCGTCCCCCGCCAGTGGGGAGGCCACCGCTCCGCGCACCATGCCCCACCGAAGTAGGCCCCAAAACCGACTGACCCTGAGGCGTCTGTAAACAACTGCAACTCTGTGTTGTTGGATGGGGGACCTCGCCACAAGGTTCTGCCGTTATAATCCTTTAAAAAACGCAGCCACACCGTCAAGTCCTTTCGGATTTCGGCGGTGAGGCGGATGAAGTGGTTGGGTCGTCTCACCCCGACCGTTGCTGCGGAGAGGCGCCTGGCGAAAACCCTCCCAGCCGGCATTACGCGCGCAGCAAATACTAAGTGGCCTAGCAGCGCCTGGAAGTGCCTCAATGATGTTTTCTTGAGAGCTATGAATTCGCGGAGAAGCCTGCTTAGGGCGACCAGCTTCTCCGGAGGGAGCCTGTACTCCATCGCCTCAGAGTCGATTTCTATGCCCAAAAAGGTAAGAGTGGTTGTTGGCCGCACCGTCTTCTCGTCGGTCAAAGGAACGCCGAATTCACGCGCCAGGGCTGAAAATTCGAACAGCCACCTAGCGCATAAGTCCGAACCCCTGGGGCCAACAAAAAGGAAGTCGTCCAAGTAGTGCATGACCCCCGCTGCCTGCACCCTCTTCCGGGCCACCCATTCTAGGAAGGTGCTAAATGTCTCGAAATAAAAACAAGAAAGCGCACATCCCATTGGTAAGCATAAGTCTATGTAGTACTGACCTTCGAGCATGCAGCCTAGCAAATGAAAGCACTCGGGGTGGACTGGCAAGTGTCTGAAGGCCGATTTGATGTCAGCTTTTGACATTAGAGCCCCTTCTCCCATCCTTTCCACCAACGCTGCGGCTTGATCGAAGTTCGCGTAAGACACCGAACACAACTCCCTGTCAATGCCGTCGTTTACCGACGACCCCTCGGGGTAGGATAGGTGTTGTATCAACCTATACTCCCCAGCCTCTTTTTTTGGGGACCACTCCCAATGGGGAAATCCTGAGATTAGGCAAGGGAGGGGACTCGAAGGGGCCAGCCATCCTTCCCAATTGGACTTCCTTCCAGACCTTTTCCCTAGCTACGTCACCGTGTGTCCTGACCGATTTCAAGTTTCGACTAAACTCAGATCCCGCTTGATATTCAAACGGGATCCTAAACCCCTCCTTAAACCCAGCTAGGAGTAGCTGGGCCGCTTCCCTATTGGGATACCTTGCTAGCCACGGTGCCAAATTGGCGACGATTATTGGTGTCGCTGCCCTCGCGTCCAAACGTCCGCCCTGCGCCCCTCCCCCTGCGACCGCCCTTCTTAAAACACTTTGCCTGGGCGTGGCGGCCGCCGCAAAAGGAGCAGATGTGTTGGAAACGGCAGTTGTCGTACGTGCAGTTGGACTGGTTAAACGGCCAACAGACGCCCGAGTTGGTGCGCAGCGACTGGCTAGTCCCTGGTACGTTATTCCGCCATGCCCCCCTACCTCCGGTGCCGCACCCTCGAAAGGAATCTGCCCCGCCCCCAGACACAAACTGCAGATACAGGTTGACATCCTTGACGTTCCATGGTATCACCACCTCTTGGGCCTTCATTGATTGCCTAAAGCACCGGTCATATGTCCACCAACCCGTTCCCCCGTAAGTGTGGTGTGCTTCCTCGATCATGTCGTGATACGTAAAGAGCGATGCGCACGCCTGGGGATCCTTCTCCCCAATTACTCCAGCCAGGATAACAAATGCCTTCGACCAATTGCGAAAGGTGTGTGGGAAAAGCCTCTTTTCCACATCCACCTTCTTCGCTTCCCCCGTCTTTGAGGACGCGGCCAACGCCTCCCTGTAGCCTGGTAGCAGAGATAATATATCTACGTACTCCCCGGCCCATATCTTGTCCTTCACCTCTTTCAGCAAGTGCAAGCCCACTGAGCTAGGTCTGGATGTATAAGAGACCTTATATGCCGCATCGGGCATCCTCTTATCCTTGGCTAGCTCCTCTGAGGCGGGTGCCGCCTGAGGGAGGGGGAGCGTGGAGGATGGTGATTCCACTTGCCCGGCCTGCCCACCAGCCCCTAGAGGTGTGTTGTTAACCGCCTGCGGGCGGGAACAGCGGCCACTGCCGCTGCTGGAACTACAGGTGTCGCTACCGCTGGCGCCGCCCCCAATGCTGGCGCTACGACTGTCGCTATAGCTGGAGCTATCGCCGCTGCTGATGCGATTAGCGTTGCTAGAACTGGCGCTGCGCTTATCGCTGGTGTCACTACTGCTGGTGACTCTGCCGGTGCATGAGCATCAACAGCTGCCTCTGGAACCAGCCTTCTTCCTTGCTTCGCGCGTCAGCCTGCAGTTGTATGATTTTGTCTACGAAGTACATTCTGATTGATGCGCTAAGTGTCGCGGGAGTGTGATTTCAATTTGCGTGATTTAACTATGTGTTCCGTCTACTGGGTTTTTCTGTGAGTATGGGAAGTATCGAGGGTCGACGGAGGCGGATCCGATCCGGATGAAAACTGAATTGCTACTCGCACGAGGTACCGAAACTGACTGAAAGAAACATGAATTGATATGTTATCATCGATACATGGGACCTTCTGCTAACCGAAGAAGGGGCGTTAGGCCTGCTATTTGCAACCGCCCCTTTACCCCCTTCCCGCATGCATATTTGCTATACCAGCATATTTTCCTGATCGTGCCCAGTCAGGGAGTGGGATTACCCGCACCATCCCTGGCCATGCGCTGAACAGGAAGTGGGATTACCCACACCAAACCAGAGGCATGCGGCCCTGTGCTGAACAGGGAGTGGGGGGTTACCCGTCCATAGCAGGGCCATGTGCTGAACAGGAAGTGGGGTTACCCATACAATAGCAGGGCCGTGTGTTAAACAGGAACTGGGATTACCCATACAACCGCAGGGCCGTATATTAAACAGGAACTGGGATTACCCATACAATAGCGGGAGCCAAGTGCTGAACAGGAAGAGGGATTACCCATATGATAGAGGGAGCCAAGTGCTGAACAGGAAGAGGGATTACCCATACGATAGAGGGAGCCAAGTGCTGAACAGGAAGAGGGATTACCCATGCCCTACCATGGCCTGCGCTGAACAGGAAGTGAGATTAACCCCTACACGCGTTATACCTCTGCCTGCAGCATAACGCACCGTATACACCACGTCGTCCTGAATGTAGCATGTAACGCTGGACCAATACAGCACATGACCCCCAAAGGCAGTATATACACACACCATATGCTCCACGCAATGGCCCGAAGCCAAGCATGCAGCATATACACCATATAATCCAAACCCGTCATGTAACCGCGCATGTGGTCTATAAACATTATATTCAGAACCCAGCACGTAACCATGATTGCAGTGTATACCATATAATCCAAATACAGCACGCCACCACCACTGCGGTACCGTATACACCCCTGTAACCCAAATACCGCACATTATAACACTGACTGTAGCATATATACCCGTTATAATCCAATACGGCGCGTAACCTTGAATGCAGTATATCCACTATACCCGCCATGTAACCCACTTAAAGCACATTATAACACTGAATGCAGCATATATACACCTTATACTCCACATGCCGCACGTAACCGTGAATGCAGTATATACTCTATAAACGACTTTATAACCCTGAATGCAGCATATATACACTTTATAATCCACATACAGCACTTACCCTGAATGCGGTATATACACTATGTACGCCATGTAACCCAATTACAGCACATTACAACACTGAATGCAGCATAAATACATAGGGTGACCAGATTTCGAAAATGAAAAACCAGGACACCTTAAAAAATAATTTATTAAACAAATGACATCACGTGACACCCCCCGTTGCCATGACAACAAGACACTCTGATGCCCCTGCAGTGTTAGTGTGTATAGAGGTGGGGGCTTTGCTTGGGCCCTTCAACTCTTACAGCCAGGGCATTATTGGCCAGGAATGCCCAGTTCGGAGGGGATTACTACTTCAAAATGTATTTGATTCGTAACAACATCAAAAAACTCTAATACCAATAACTAACAACCACAGACAATGATAATCTAAACCATCAAATAAAATGTCTACGGCCCTTGTTCAAGCATGTTTGCGGTACTTACCAGATAAATCAGTGCCTGCAATCCACGACTGTATCCGCCTCTCCGAGCGTCTGAAAGCAATCCAGCGTTCCTGGTGTGTGGCTGAAGAGGTGAGGGACTCCCTCCTCTCAAACGGAAAAGAAGAGCAAAAAATAGAGTTGGAACATACCTATCATACAGGGATGAGAGAGAGAGACAGAGAATGAGAGAGAGACAGAGAATGAGAGAGAGACAGAGAATGAGAGAGAGACAGAGAATGAGAGAGAGACAGAGAGAGGGACATAGGGAGAGAGACACAGAGAGAGAGAGAGAGACAAAAGTAATGTACTGTATAACCATTATACCGTACCCCCTAGTATTCGTGTAATCATTGTCCCACACCCCCTATAACTCACGCTTTGGCAATACTGAAATGTTCTTTTGTCATGCCAATAAAGCTGATTTGATTTGAGAGACAGAGACACAGAGACACACACAGAGACACAGAGAGAGACAGAGATACAGAGAGAGAGAGAGAGAGAGAGACACACAGAGAGAGACAGAGACACACAGAGAGAGACAGAGACACAGAGAGAGAGAGAGAGACACGGGCCTATTTAGTAAGCGTTGATAAGGCTGCGTCTATAGTATTTCAGACGGAGGGAAGGCACACACGCTGCAATACACTTGCTGAAGTCTGAGCTTTTTATGGCTTTGCAGGGTATGCAGCGGGTGCGATTGGGGGCGTGGCAATGAATATTTGGAGGCGTGGCAATAACGTTCCGGCGCGGACGTCACTTCCCTACCTCACATCCCGATCCACCGGCATTTTTTCAGATGCAGCATCTGAAGCACTGTGCAGACAAGAAGAAAAATGCACACAATGCGCACCAGAGATTAAAATATAGTAAATTATTTATTAATAAAACAAGAAATAACCGTGGGGGATCCAACCCCACCTCAGTACATATGCGTCACAGATCCGGGTTCGGTTACAGAGTGACCTGACGTGTCACGACAGGTCACTCTGCGCGTATTCTGACAGGCTGAGACGGCGTTTGCAGGTAGGAATTTATATATACACTATATCTTCATCTCCTTCATAGTAATGACATTAAAAACACATTTATTCACAGAATTAAGTAGTCACTGTGTGGGATTAGTTTAAGATTTATTTATTAGATAATTTATCACTATGTAACACACTTTAAATCACAAATAAATAGGTATCACATTATTGCAATGTATTCAGTTGTAAGATATTAATGTTATTTGTAACACACAGTAGATTAGAAACATCACAATAATTAAGTATTAAATGTAATATTTATTGATCCCTGTAGCACTATTACAATTTGTTGGCATGGTAATCTATAACAGGGGAGCGCAAACTTCTGAAGCTGCGTCCCCCTGCCTGGCCTCCCCCGGTCTTGCGCCCCCTCTCCTACCTGCCAGCACACTCCGGGGTCGAGTGACGTCACATGACCCCGCGGTGTTGATGCCGCGTTGCCATGGAGACGTGTCTGAATCCCGGTCAGTGTTACTGTTGCAGAGGCCTCACGTGATCCCCGGCATTTCATTTAAATGCCTTGGGGAGGAGCGCGGGACCTCTGCACCCGCCCCCGCGCCCCCCCAGACAAATCTCCCGCCCCCCAGTTCACGCACCGCTAACCTATAACATTATGTGTGTGTATATGTGTGTGTAAATATATATATACACATATACACACACATATATATATATGTATATATATATATTTATATATACATATATATATCTTCTCTCCGAAGAAGACCGTTTTATATGTATGTATGTATGTGTGTGTGTGTATATATATATATATATGTATGTGTGTGTATATATATATATATATATATATATATATATATATATACACATACGTATGTGTGTATATATATATATATGTGTGTGTGTGTGTCATACAAGAATCTATTACTGTATTATCTAAAATCAGTAACACATGTGATCTATTATGCCATTACCAATTGGACTGTAGGACTATAAAACCATTACGAGTGAGTTGTAGCATTATCCCCTGATGAAATCGGCCGTGTGCTGAAGAAACGCGTAGGTACTTTCTTCTCGTTATTGCCACACTATCCGTCTTGACGCCGGAAGGGAAGTTGGTACGCAACCAAGACGAGACACCGGAATTACAGAGTGGAATCACAACTGCATACTACAGATTGCCGGAGGACCACACTGCGAGGGGCGCAGCCTATCGAGTTTCCCGGTCATCGTCCAAAGTCTGGAGCTGCGGATTGACCACCGGATTACCACGGAGCCCGAGCTTGTCTCATACAATGCTTTTACCAAACGGGCGTTTGTGAGTTTGTTATTTTTATCTTGTCCAGGAAATGAAATTGTTAAACCAAATTTACACATGGAGCGGGCGCTTTCTCTTCTTTTTGTTTTGTTTAGATATCTATCGAGGAGGTGGTTGTTTCCCCGAAGAGAGCTGCCAGGGCTCCAGAGGACGCCCGAATTGGATCCTTTTATGATTGAGTTATAACATAGCTATTAGAGCTAGTTTTCTGGACTTTTATTGTGTTTAGGCATAGTGTTTATTATTATTTTATTACAGCTACTTTTTAGTAATTGCACTGTTATTAATTCTGGCCACTATTTCTCACTGCCATTATAATCTCTCTCTAGCGACAACCAGATTGCTATATCAGCTATATTATTTATTGGTTATACCAGGGGAGCACAAACTTTTGCAGCTCGCCCCCCTGCCTTCCCTCTGTTGGTGCTCGCGCCCCCCCCCCCCCCTTACCTTGATGCGGCGTTACGTGACCTGCAGCGGCATTTGACGAGGGTGACGTCACATGACCCCGCGGCGTAATTTAACACCGCGTTGCCATGGACACGAGTGACGCCGGCAGAGTCAAGGTAAGTAATAGCATTGCAGAGGCCTCACGTGATCCCCGGCATTTAATTTTAATGCCTCGAGGAAGTGCGCGGGGCCTCTGCAACCGCCCGCGCCAACCCCCCCCCCGAAAATTCTCCCCCCCCCCCCACTTTGCGCACCTCTGGGTTATACCATTTATATAATTATATATATATATATATATATATATATATATATATATATATATTGTGACAGAAACCAGGGGATGGTAATAAATTCCGTATATAGGGCTCCCAGGATACTAGACAGTTTCTATCCTGTTTGGCCTGGGAGTGCAGCCTTATAATACATACACTCCATCCCACAGTTTGGCAAGCGCTGGAACTGAGGGATGAGAGATCCAGACCAGAGTTTGTCTGCTGCCTGATTTCTGTCACCTGTCATGCTAATTAGGAATCAGGTATGAAAGACTGATTTCCTGTTTGCTCTGGGCTCCCCACAAGAGCCAGGAGGCTGGAAGGCTGCTGAACTACAGAGGGGAGAAGCCTCTTCCCCAAACAGGTTCAATCTTTCTGTTCATTTGTGTAAGACTGCAAAAGTACCGTGTTTTGATGTTGGAAGTGGAAAAGCCACTTCCAACCCTGAGTCAGGGATATCTAAGTTAAGTTATCGCTCAGGTGAGCAGCTTTTGTTTTGATCTGTTTTCTGTTGTATGCACTGTGGCAGTCTCAGTGCCTGGGACTGAATAAACCAGGCATAGCCTGTTTAAAGGAACAGTACGTGACGCCTCATCATTTAACCTACCCTAAAAGACCGTGTTCTAAACAGTCCCGGACAAACGACGGAGCCCCGGAGTAAGCCGTTTGTCACATATGGTGGAGAATGCGGGCAGAGCACTAGGGGGTCTGCGGGTTGAAGAACTTTGAAAAAAAAAAAAAAAAAAAAAAAAAAAGTTTTTTCATCCTCTGCAAAGAAGATGGAAGACGTGGTGGGTGCGCTGGTACGCAATGTCGCTGCCCAGAAAGACGTGAATGAAACCCAGCAACAGCTGTTAATAGCCCAGCAAGAAACTAATGCAAACCAGCAGCAGACGAATGCAGCCCAGCAACAGCTGCTAATAGCCCAGCAAGAGATTAATGCCAACCAGCAACAGGCGAATGCCAACCAGCAACAGGCGAATGCAAACCAGCAACAGACGAATGAAGCCCTGCAAAACGCGAATGCAAACCAACAAGAGACAAACCGCTTGCTGAGAGAGGAGCAACAGCGGTTCGCTCAGGGCTTACAGCAGGAACTCGAGATCCTGAGGGGGACTATCAGTAACCTTCCACTGGCAGCGGCAGCCCCAGTTCCGAAAATGACCAGGGCAAGCCACTACCTTCAGAAGATGGGACCCTCGGATGATGTGGAAGCCTATCTTCTCACGTTTGAACGCACGGCACAGAGAGAGGGATGGCCAGAAGCTGAGTGGGCTGGTCTAATCGCACCCTTCCTAAGCGGCGAACCCCAGAAGGCTTACTTTGATCTAGAGCCAGCCGAAGCTAACGTCTATGCAAAATTGAAGTTCGAGATCCTCGCCCGCCTCGGCGTAACCACGGCTGTTCGCGCACAAAGGTTTCACGCATGGTCCTTCACGATGGATAAAGCCACCCGAAGCCAGATGTATGACCTCATCCACCTCGCCCGGAAGTGGCTACAACCCGAGATCAACTCAGCCAGCCACATCGTGGAACGGTTGGTCATGGACCAGTTCTTGAGGAAACTTCCCTCTGCCTTACGCCGTTGGGTCAGTCGGAGTGACCCCCACAATGCGGATGAGCTTGTGGCCCTCGTAGAAAGGTACAATGCAGCAGAAGAGCACCCGCAACCCACAGTCGTGGAGCAACCCCACTACCCGAGGTTCCAGGACTCTTCCAGAGACGGTAAAAGGGTACCGGGGTTAAGGGGCGCTGAAGAGCGGCGACCACCTTCACGCAGCACCAGCAACAGTGGTTCGCACACTAAGGGCAATAGCCAACATGGGGAGCCGGGAAAAGGCTCTAAGTGGGACACAGACTATGTACCTAAATGTGTAAATTGTCATGAGAGGGGCCACACAGCAAAAATCTGCCCACTAAATGATGAGCCCATGCAATGCAACAGCGTGGAACCTTATTCGCTGTTGTCCCAATGTATGGGCCCTAGCCCAGAGGACCCCTTGAATAACCATCTGTGGGCATTTGTAAAGGTTAATGGTAAGAGGGTTCGGGCACTTCTTGACTCTGGGAGCATGGTCACACTAGTGTCCGAATACCTTTTGCCCATTAAGAAGAAACAGGGAAACAGTTCACAAAGAGTGGCAATTTGTTGTATACATGGGGATAATCATGAATATTCCACTGTTGATGTTTTTTTTGAAACAGAGTTTGGTTCTTTAGATTTCAAGGTGGGTATTGTACCCAAACTGGCACATGATGTGTTAATAGGGACTGACTTTCCCCATTTTCTAAAAATGTGGTCCCCCGCTCAGAATAGCGCCCAGAGTTCAATAGCGGACCATAACGAAGTATTAGAAGAAACAAATCCTTTCCCTTTTTCAGAAATGGAGGTTGACGAGGGCCCAAATAAGAAGGGGGAAAAGGAGGAGTGCTGTAAAATTCCCTTCCCCATCACTACTTTGGTAGGGAATACCCCAAATCAAGATGTTGAGCAGACACTTACCACCCCAGAACCGGATAAGACCCTCGCTGACCTAGAGGTCAGTCCTGGGAGTTTTAAGAAGGCCCAGTGGGAGGACCCCACATTAGCGGTAGCAAGGGTAAATATACGGGACCAGAATAGTACTCCTGGCCAACCAGATAGGTCACTTGCTTACCCCTACTTCGAGGTAGAGAACGACCTAGTATATCGGGTTGATAAAAGGAAATCAGTTACAACTAAACAATTGTTGGTATCACGGACATTCCGTAACGTAGTATTACACCTCGCACATAGTCATCCATTGGGGGGACACCTAGGGGTGGAAAAGACAAAAGAAAAGGTTCTCCGAAGCTTCTATTGGCCTGGGGTTCTGGCAGAAATTACGAATTATTGTTCCTCATGCCCAGAATGTCAGATCACCGCCCCGTTCAAGGCGTACCGCAGCCCATTGGTACCCCTTCCCATAATAGAGGTACCATTTGACCGGATTGCTATGGATCTAGTAGGACCCCTAATAAAGTCTGCTAGGGGACATCAGCATATATTGGTAATATTAGATTATGCCACCCGATATCCGGAGGCAGTTCCCCTACGTAGCACCTCAGCTAAAAACATAGCAAAAGAGTTAGTAGTTCTGTTTTCCCGGGTCGGGATTCCTAAAGAGATTCTATCTGACCAGGGAACACCATTTATGTCCCAAGTAACGAAAGAGCTATGTAAACTCCTAAAAATCAAGCATCTCAGAACCTCAGTCTATCATCCACAAACAGATGGTTTAGTGGAAAGGTTCAATAAAACCTTAAAGAGCATGTTACGGCGGGCGGTTGATAAAGATGGGAAAAACTGGGATTGTTTGTTACCGTACCTGTTATTTGCCATTAGGGAAGTTCCCCAATCATCCACAGGCTTCTCCCCGTTTGAACTATTGTATGGCCGACACCCAAGGGGCTTACTGGATATAGCCAAAGAGACTTGGGAACACGAGGTTACCCCTTACAGAAGTGTAATAGAGCATGTTGCCCAGATGCAGGACCGCATTGCTGCAGTCCTACCCATAGTGAGGGAACACATGGAGAAAGCTCAAGAAGCACAGAGGAATACATATAATAAGGGTGCTAGGGTCAGAATTTTTTCTCCAGGTGATAGGGTACTAGTTCTGGTTCCCACCGTGGAGAGTAAATTCCTTGCTAAATGGCATGGGCCATATGAGGTCTTGGAAAGAGTGGGAGAAGTAAATTATAAGGTAAGACAGCCAGGTAGGAGGAAACCTGAGCAAATTTACCATATAAACCTACTCAAGCCCTGGAAAGATAGAGAAGTCTTGTTAACCCTAGTACCCCCAGATCCGTCAGAGAATCAAGAAACTGACCCAGAGGTTAGCATAGCTGAAACCCTGTCTGTGCATCAGAAACGAGAGGTTCAGAATTTAGTGAAAAGAAACAAAGAAATCTTCTCTATACGGCCAGGTAGAACTAGCGTAATTGAACATGACCTAGTCTCTGAACCGGGGGTCCGAGTTAACCTTAAACCGTACCGAATCCCAGAGGCCAAAAGAAAGGCTATAAGTTTAGAGGTTAAAAAAATGCTAAAACTAGGTGTAATTGAGGAATCCCAAAGTGGGTGGAACAGCCCTATAGTCTTAGTCCCAAAGCCAGATGGTACAACAAGGTTTTGTAATGACTACCGGAAACTAAACGCGGTGTCAAAATTTGATACTTATCCTATGCCCAGGGTAGATGAACTTGTAGAGAGACTGGGCAAAGCCCGATATCTCACAACCCTAGACCTAACAAAAGGGTACTGGCAGGTTCCCCTCACAGAAAGGGCAAAAGAAAAGACAGCCTTCTCAACCCCAGACGGCCTCTTTCAGTATAAGGTGTTGCCTTTTGGCTTACATGGAGCTCCCGCCACATTCCAAAGAATGATGGATAAAATTTTAAAACCACATGCTCGGTATGCTGCCGCCTACCTGGATGATGTGGTAATCCATAGTGAAGATTGGCAATCCCACCTTCCAAAGGTCCAAGCTGTGCTTGACGCAGTCCGGTCTGCTGGACTAACTGCTAACCCCGCTAAATGCACTATTGGTCTGGAGGAGGCCAAGTATCTGGGATATTCTATTGGCAGAGGTTTACTCAAACCCCAAACACTCAAAGTGGAGGCGATACAAAATTGGCCAAGGCCAGTTACAAAAAAACAAGTAAGGACCTTTTTGGGGTTAATTGGGTACTATAGAAGGTTTATTCCCAATTTTGCAACTAAGGCAACCCCACTAACTGACCTCACAAAAGCAAGAGGACCGCTAATGGTAAAGTGGTCCCCCGAAACCGAACAGGCCTTTAGAAGCCTGAAAGAAGCTCTCTGTGCCCAACCAGTGTTGGTCACACCTGACTTCTCCAAAGAGTTCGTAGTCCAAACCGACGCATCTGAGGTAGGGCTGGGGGCGGTACTCTCCCAGGAGTCTCAAGGTGAGGAGCACCCCATCCTTTATTTAAGTAGGAAACTAAATCCCCAGGAGAAAAATTACTCCATAGTAGAGAAAGAGTGTCTCGCAATAAAGTGGGCTGTAGAGACGCTCAAATACTACCTGTTGGGGAGAAAATTCCGGTTGGTCACAGATCATGCACCCCTTACCTGGATGTGTCAAAACAGGGAAAAGAATGCTAGAGTGACCAGGTGGTTCCTAAGCCTACAACCCTTTAAATTTTCTGTGGAACACAGGTCAGGGCACAAACATGGCAATGCTGACGGGTTGTCAAGGATGCACTCCCTAATATCCATGGTCGCTCATCCCTCGAGGTCTGAGCTGGGGGGGAGGATATGTGACAGAAACCAGGGGATGGTAATAAATTCCGTATATAGGGCTCCCAGGATACTAGACAGTTTCTATCCTGTTTGGCCTGGGAGTGCAGCCTTATAATACATACACTCCATCCCACAGTTTGGCAAGCGCTGGAACTGAGGGATGAGAGATCCAGACCAGAGTTTGTCTGCTGCCTGATTTCTGTCACCTGTCATGCTAATTAGGAATCAGGTATGAAAGACTGATTTCCTGTTTGCTCTGGGCTCCCCACAACAGCCAGGAGGCTGGAAGGCTGCTGAACTACAGAGGGGAGAAGCCTCTTCCCCAAACAGGTTCAATCTTTCTGTTCATTTGTGTAAGACTGCAAAAGTACCGTGTTTTGATGTTGGAAGTGGAAAAGCCACTTCCAACCCTGAGTCAGGGATATCTAAGTTAAGTTATCGCTCAGGTGAGCAGCTTTTGTTTTGATCTGTTTTCTGTTGTATGCACTGTGGCAGTCTCAGTGCCTGGGACTGAATAAACCAGGCATAGCCTGTTTAAAGGAACAGTACGTGACGCCTCATCATTTAACCTACCCTAAAAGACCGTGTTCTAAACAGTCCCGGACAAACGACGGAGCCCCGGAGTAAGCCGTTTGTCACAATATATATATATATATACACACACACATATACACACACACACACGTGTATGTGTGTATAAAACAGACTATATATATACATATAGTATGATATATATATATACATACTATATGTGTATGTATATATATATATATAAATATATATATATATGTATATATATATATATATGTATATATATATATATATATATATATATATACGACTATTAAGGTTAAAGATAATGGTGAAATACAGGGTTGCAGACCTGTCTAAGACATGCAAATGAATATACAGGAATATTTACAGTATATATATATATATATATGGCCACCAGAATACCAAGAAGTGATCTCCTTGAATACAAACAGAAGGAGACAAGCGACAGGGTTCCTTTGGTGGTCACATATAACCCACACCTAGGAGACCTACGCAAGATCGCCAGGAAACTACAACCCATCCTCCAGGAAGATACAAGACTGCAACAGGTCTTCCCTGAAGCACCCTTATTATCATACAGACAACCCCATAATCTCAAGAATATTATGGTGAGGAGTAAAGTATTCAGCAGTACAACTGAATGCGGGACAAAACCATGCCAGGACCCAAGATGCAAAACCTGCGCAATGCTCTACACAGCGGACACAATACAAATACCACACAAGAATCGGGAATACAAAATCAGAGGAGGGTTCACCTGTTCCTCCAGCAATGTCGTGTACCTCATCATGTGCATGAAATGCCCAGGGGGCTGCTACTACATAGGTGAGACAGGACAGGGGCTAAACAAGAGAATGAACCTGCATCGCCACAGCATCACACGCGGAACAAGAGACAGTCCTGTTGGCGAACATTTCTCTGACTCTGGCCATAAGATGAACGATCTGAGGGTTGCCATACTCAAAGGTAATCTTAAAACCCCGAAAGAGAGACGGTTGCATGAATACAAATTTATGCAACTGTTCGGGACACTTAGCAGTGGCCTAAACAGAGATCGAAATTTTATGAGTCATTACTGACACTAGCGAACTCTCTTCCCATGAGCGCTAAAGGCCATGTCTGTACATACTGTGCTATATGTATGCACACACAGCTGTCTCTCACACATACTAATACTCCTTATTTTTCCATCCATATACACCAATAGGGACCACATAGTATCCACACACACTTTTAGTTGTGCTACAAACTCTCACATTTCCACACCCACCCACACCATTTATATCCCTCTCACTCCACACACACTTTGTGTAGAGCACTGTTTATACTGTGGGCTCTCCATTCATTTTTATTCACACTGATACACATACACACTCTTTCTTCACTTGCTTTCAGTTACCCTTTGACACCTCTAGCCATAAAACACATCCACACCGGGGGAAGGAGAAGCACAGATAACATTCCAAGAGACACTGTTTTTAAGTTATCCTTGCTTCATTCATTGTAACATCGCCGGAAGAAGAGATCAGTGTATCTCGAAAGCTCGCACAAATAAAAGCATTTCGTTAGCCACAGAACGGTATCATCTATTTATTTTTTGATTATTGAAGCTCGGCTAACACAGTACTGATACCTCTACATGTATATATATATATATATATATATATATATATATATATATATATATATGTGTTCAAATAACGGGGGGAAAAAAGGGGGGAAGGTGGGGAAAAAAACCTTGCATCTACTTTTGCAATATTAATGCCACCATAAGCCAATAAATAACTTTACATCAGTAAGAATTGGCGGTGCTCACGGGTTGTAAATAGTATGAGTGAAAAGAGAAAAAAGTAACCCGTATGGGAGCACTCAGGTATGCAGATTAACATATAGTATTTTATTTATTTGACACAGTGCAAAAAAGGATAAGTAAACAGTACATGATTAAAAACACTTAAAAAAGGCTAGGACCCCTGTCACGGGTACTACCCATAGACACAAGTGGGCAAAACTAGGGAATGACTCAAATTGTCAACCCTTAACATGAAAATGGATAGTGACTCAAGAAACACTTGGATCGGTCAGAATAAATCACAACAGGTTAATGGGTTCACAGGCACCTATACAAAGCTAAAGATAATACGTACTACACACCAATGAAGTGACTAGTCAATATATAAATGACAATCTTAAACCATCATGAATCTGCTTGAGCATACAATTATGTAACCAATACCAACAGCACAAATTAATCACTTGAAGGAAAAAGGTGGCATGATGGGATGAAGTCACTAGATGTGTAGAGCAATGAAGTGTGTGAATAGCATGTATGGAAAATTGCCTGATGAACACCTATTAGATAACCTTGTGTGTGTTGTCAGTATCCATAATGAAAAAATAGAGTGTCACAGTCCAGAGATTAGTTGCACCAGTGCTGGGTAGCATAGTTACGTGAACATCTGTCAGGGGTCCTGCCTTGCACCCCCACTCCGACGCGTTTCGTCCAGAGACTTAGACTTGGAGTGGGGGTGCGTCGGAGTGGGGGTGCTAGGCAGGACCCCTGACAGATGTTCACGTAACTATGCTACCCAGCACTGGTGCAACTAATCTCTGGACTGTGACACTCTATTTTTTCATTATGGATACTGACAACACACACAAGGTTATCTAATAGGTGTTCATCAGGCAATTTTCCATACATGCTATTCACACACTTCATTGCTCTACACATCTAGTGACTTCATCCCATCATGCCACCTTTTTCCTTCAAGTGATTTATTTGTGCTGTTGGTATTGGTTACATAATTGTATGCTCAAGCAGATTCATGATGGTTTAAGATTGTCATTTATATTTTGACTAGTCACTTCATTGGTGTGTAGTACGTATTATCTTTAGCTTTGTATAGGTGCCTGTGAACCCATTAAGCTGTTGTGATTTATTCTGACCTATCCAAGTGTTTCTTGAGTCACTATCCATTTTCATGTTAAGGGTTGACAATTTGAGTCATTCCCTAGTTTTGCCCACTTGTGTCTATGGGTAGTACCCGTGACAGGGGTCCTAGCCTTTTTTAAGTGTTTTTAATCATGTACTGTTTACTTATCCTTTTTTGCACTGTGTCAAATAAATAAAATACTATATGTTAATCTGCATACCTGAGTGCTCCCATACGGGTTACTTTTTTCTCTTTTTACTCATATATATATATATATATATATATATATATATATATATATATATATATATATATATATATATATTGCGCGCGCACACACACATATAACGTTTTATCCAACTTTTTCATTTATCATTTGTAGAGAAAATGAACATTGTCGCCAGAAGCGCTATTTTTTCAAAATGTAACATCTCTACTAGTGTAAAATGATACTTCATATAAAGCAGGTTATGGGACCCAGTATAAAATGACTATAATGTCTCTTATCACATCCCAGTATATGGATACTTTCTATTATCACAAGCTGCTAACATGTGACAGGGCTCAGAGTCTGAGCCCAGAATGTGACATACTGAACATTCTCATTCTAAATTTCAAAAAATATTGTGTTGATTTCTGACCTGACTGCCGTGGTTACAGCTCAACCACTCTGTTCTACTGCATGTCACCATTTTCTGCCACAACCAGCTGACGGTGGATCTGCAAGGAGTTCAACGCTCATTGGCATCACATCTGTGGCTTGGTTAACGTATCATTTCTCCAGCTTTTTATTGTATTGTTTTGAAGTAGATTATATTTATTTATTTGAATAGATATTTATTTAGTTTAATAGATATTTATTTAGTTAAATAGATTATATTTGTAAGTTTAATAAGTTATATTTTTTAGTTTAATAAGTTATATTTCTTAGTTTAATAAATTATATTTCTTAGTTTAATAAGATATATTTGTTAGTTTAATAAATTATATTTGTTAGTTAATAGATTATATTTGTTAGCACAGTAGATTATATTTACTAGTATTTAAGTCTCCCCCTCAGTGCCCCATTAGCACCCGTGCGCATATTTCACATCTTTTCGGAGTCGCTTATTTTTTAGACCCTCGGAGCCGAAACCTAAAGGGGTCAGCTAAGAAACTCCGGATCAAGAGGAGCCGCACAGTTTAAAGACAGAACATTTCCAAGGGAGATGGAGACAATTTGGGTAAGATCTGATTAAAGGACAACCTTTGGGGAAGGAAAGGGTGACGCGGGAGTGTAAGAGGGGGGTGAGAGAGCAAGGTGGTGTGTCAGATTGGGGCAGAGCAAGAGAACGCAAAAATGATGGGGATTTGCTGCACACTAAAAAAAACAATTAGTCATACTTTTACCGGTGCCCCTTAGTCTCAGGGAAGACCGGCATTTCGTCCAATGGATACAATATGATTGATGGAAAAGGGCACACGGATTTGAATAAAAAAAGATAATTTATTGTGCCACAGACTACAATGTTTCGGCTGCTGGCCTTTCTTTACTGGCTTTAGTGGGTTTAGCCACTTTACCTGAGAAAGGCCAGCAGGCTGAAATGTTGTTGTCTATGGCAATGCAAGAGAAAACAGGTTGGGGGGGTGGGTTCTCGCAAGGTCGCCGACCCATGGGTGAGTGTCCCCGGTGGCAACTAGTCCTGGACCCCGGGAAAGCTGTCTGTGGCCCATACAAGCTGAGTAACATGTAGAAAGGACACATGTATGTTCAGAATGAGTTAGCATGGTATTTTGAGAGGCATCATAGCAGGTCAGTGCAAGTCAGTGCAGAGCACTGCAAGGTCAGTCAATATGAGGAAGGGTCCGATGGAGGATCCCAGAATATCTCTTAAAGCAGGGGTGCGCAAATCGAGGGGTGCGACATTTTCTTGGGGAGGAGGGAGGAGGGGCTCGGCGCTTACAGTGGCCCCTCGCTCTTCCCCACAGCATTTAAATTAAATGCCGGAAATCGCACGCAAGGCCTCTGTAAGTTCCCTTTCCTTGTCTCCGGCGGCTTCTGGAGACAGCAACGTGGCGTCACATGATGTGGCATTGCCATAGCAACGTGATATCACATGACGTCGTTATATCAGAACGTCGGAGACAAGGTGGGGAGGGTGGAGGGGGGAGCAGGGGAAAAAGGTTGCGCAACCCTGTCTTAAAGCATTGTCTTGCATACAGATCAGAGGCGAAGAATGGATATGGATATCCGATGTGAAGGAGGAAATAATACTGAGATCACTACCGCTAAGACCGATTCGATGGAAGAAGGTGAGTGATGAAATAGCCGTCACTGTGTAACTCTTCCAATTACCTGCAACTTCATGCAAAGAAATAGCAACGCTTGTTTTTAACGCATTAAGCACCTAATGGGGAATTCAACTGCTGAGAGTTTAAGGGAGTTACTCACCAAACTCAGCGACGTTTCTGTGTCTCTGTGATAACTCCCCCAGGACATGCTTGAAAACCAGAGGTAACTCAATGTATTTTTGATAAATAGAAACATGACCTTCTGGGGAGGGGTATATAATGGGTACTGGGCCTGGTGAGGTGGGTATAACGGGTTCTGGGCCTTGTGAGGTGGGTATAACGGGTACTGGGCCTGGGGAGGGGCGTATAGCAGGGTACTGGGCCTTGGGAGGGTTGTATAACTGGGTACTGGGCCTTGGGAGGGTTGTATAACTGGGTACTGAGCCTGGGGAGGTGGGTATAATGGGTATTTGCCCTGTGGAGGGCGGTATAACGTGGTATTGGGGAGGGGGTATAAGTGGCACAGGAGCTCTTGCGATACAGAGTATCACTGTCCCTGGTTACAAACACTTCATGTCTCCTGCAGATCAGGACACGCACGAAGGTGGTGCCCTTTGTGCCACCAGACGACGAGGCGGGCTACGAGGCGGACGACGAGGCATACGATAAAGCGGGCGTCAAGTGGTGCGAAGAGGTGGGCTACAAGGCGGCCGATGAGGCAGACGACGAAGCGGATGTCAAGTCTGGCGACGTGGTGGACGATGGCCTAGGAGAATACGAGAGGTGTGGACGGATCTGCTGCTTCACCTTTTTTAGGCGGAGGAGAAGACCCCGGGAGCAGGTAGCAGAATACGAGAGGTGCGGACAGATCTGCTGTTTCACCTTTTTTAGGCGGAGCAGCAGACCCCGGGAGCAGGTAGCAGAGGAGCCAGGGCGTAGATCCAGGGGTATTCTAGGGGCCATGAGAAGTTGGTTTGACCGCAGGAGAGGCAGATAAGATCAGGAAGGCTGCGGGAGGGGCAGGTACTATAGGGAGATTGGGATATTGGGCGTGAGAGGGTGAGAGAGAACAAGGAGCAGGGCCGGAGCACGGGTTTCATGCGCCCCAGGCGAAACTTAAAATTTGTGCCCCAGTTGTATAAAAAATAATAAGATAAATAAAATAATAAAATAAACAGTGGCGTAGCTATCGGGGCTGCAGGGGGTGCGACCGCACCCCAGCGCGACGCAAAATAAAAATAAAAGGGCGCCAAAATACTGGATAAAAAAAAGAATAATAATTTAAAAAAAAAAGATAAATAAATTAGAAATAATAAGAGGAAAAAATAATAATGATTATTAATGCGCCCCTAGGACCTTTGCGCGCTAGGCGACCGCCTAATGGCCGGCCGGCCCTGCGAGGTATGCGGGAGGAAAAGGGGTGAATGGGATAGATATGCAGGGGAATGGGGGAGCAGGTGAGTTATACACAGGGGCACAAGGGCCCCATCACCCGCATCTCTATATACTGAGTGTGCCCCTGTGTATAACAACGCTGATCTGTGCTGTTCCATCTGATCTCACTGCGCAGTGATCCAGGGACCATCCGATCGCCATTTAATGGGGTCAGGAAGGAATTTTTTCCCCCCATTGCACAGCAGGGGTTATGTTTCGCCTTCCTCTGGATCACAGCAACAAACTGCCCTTTGTGCATGAATTATCAGTGAGATCTTTATACACCCTGCATTGGTCTTCACTCCTTTGCTGCCGGAGGGGCCTGCAGTGCATTGCTCTGCGTGTTACTATATCGCTCTGCAATGTGCTGCAGGCCCCTACCAGCAAAGAGATTAATTATTTCAATAAAATACTCTCTTTAATCCAACCTATGTGTAGTGTCTTTTCTATCCGTTGTATCTATTGCTAACAGCTCAGTGATTCTTCCCCAGGTCGCTGCACTAGTGTCACACTGCCAAGCCAGGTGTGAGGGAGATTTATAGGGTCACATATACACCTGCCAAAACACGAGTGCAAACAGGAAGCCCCTCTGATCTGTCATATCTTTTATAACACAAAACAGTATCTAAAAAGGTAAAAAGAACATACATGGGATTCTGCTACAAATATCTCTCTAATTACAAACCAATTAGCAAATCATTCAGATTAGAGTCGAGCGAAAAGAAAGGGTTAAGTATCTCATGTACAGTATATGCAGTGTAGGCTGTTCTGCGCATTACATGCAGGGGACAACGTTTAGGGGATATAAGTAATGCTGATCTCAGAGCTGACCGGCTGACCTGCTCTACCGGCTGATCTGCTCTACTGGCTGACCGGCTGACCTGCTCTTCTGGCTGACCGGCTGACCTGCTCTACTGGCTGACAGGCTGACCGGCTCTACCGGCTGACCGGCTTCCCTTCTTCCAGCTAACTGACCTGAATTGTGGCCCCTGTATCTCCCAATTAAACGTTTTATTGGCATATTCTTGTTTGACTCGTTCTATACAGACATTTTCTATACATTCATTGTGGGATTTGATAACATCTGTAAGATCTCTCAGAACATCACATTCTGTACGTTTGTGCTGAATATTTTTCCATTCTCAATTTACTTAGGGGCCTATGCAGAGAGCAGCGCTGGAAATAATTGGAATTGGTAATAAATTGTACCTGTAATGGCGTGATTTTATCTCCATATGCAGAAAGGTCAGAAAACTGCATTTAAAATCATGCTTGATTATGGAGAGTTTCAACCGGCGAGATGCGCGCTGGTGAAACATGTTTGAAAAAAAGCGCGTTTTTTTTTTTTCTTTTCACTCTCGCCGGTGAGCTCCAGTTTCCTGCCAACTTTTGCTGGCGGAGCTAATTGTAGAATTTCTCTCCATTTTAATGGCGCGAACAGCCCCTAGATGGCGATCGTACCTTTCTGCATACGGCCCTTTTCAAAACTGGCGAGATTTTGGTTCTCGCCAGCCGTGCGGCGAGTTCTACTAAAAAAAAATAAAAAAATGGCGCTTTTTACTCAACTCGCCATTTCCAACCTTATTATAGCCATATAGCGCTAAAAAACGCCGAAATTTCCGTTCGCGCTGCTCTCTGCATAGGCCCCTTAATATTAGTTTTTGGCTTCAATTATTTATATCGAGCCCAAAATACCTTTATACAGAATGCTGTTCCCCTTATCCCACAAATGCTGCTTCATTAAAGCCCAGGGGTGGCACTTTATGCATTCTCAAACTTTTAGGCAACATCCCTAATTTCCAAAAGTGGGATAAAATCTGTGCATATTTAAATGGTTAATTTTTCCATTTTTCCATTGTGACAAAATATCAATTTTCTCACTCAGACTCCTAAATCCCTCCCCAAATATATCCGTTTCACATAAAAGTGTGTGCGCTTCTCCTTCCGCCTAACTGGCATGTCGTCCTTACGGGCGCCACTCCTTGCAACTCCACGCTGCCCTCCAGTGGCTAAAGAAATAAGATACATTTACTATACTCGTCTGGCAGCTGCTCCCGTATAAGGTGGGTAACTCTGTATTAGGGGTCTAGGTAGAGTATATTTTATACTTATGTCGGATAGATGAGGAATTTATATTGTGAGTGGCCTTAGATCTTATCCTATATGCACGCAGCCCTCGCCTCTCTGACCTTGAACACATACTTCAATCTGATTTTTTGAGACTTGAAACTGGATTTCCCAAAACAAACTGATTTTAAACACTGACAAGACTGTAACAATGGTATTTGGGACCAGAGCTAAATTGCTAAAGCTGCCAATGACAGAGCTTCAGATAAAAACCAGCTCTAATACCATCCTAGCCCCTGTTACTGGTTTGAAATATCTGGGCATATAGTTCAACTCCCATTTAACATTTGGGTTGCACATTGATACCCTGACATCCAAATCCTATGCCAAACTAGGTGTACTTTACAGGAACAAATCCTCCCTAAGGCCCTCATGCAGTAATCGCCTACAGCGATTCAGTAAGCCCAGAGAAGCTGGCGATTAGAGCAAAAATAACCGTTTGTTTTTTTGCCGGAAAATAAATAAATAAATAAAATCGGCAGACGCGCGGTGATAAGCCACTTTTCGGCACTGATCGCCAGTTTTTCAAACACGCTCAATTCTATAAGCCCTGATCAGCTTATTGCGGCTGATCGCCACTTTAAAATTGCTGTTTCTTCTCCAAATTGTCCCGCCACAAAAGTTGGCAAGAAGGTGGGGTGAAGCTGCGATGAAAATAACATGCATGTGTCCCAGAGCTGATATCCATTAATATCAGCACCAGAGACCCCCGGCATGAATCCCATGCATAAAAAATGCATTTACAGGCAACTTCATTACCGCCAAGGCAATGAAGGGGTTATATACCCGTGCCAGGCTTATTGTGGGTAGCGGGGGTGGGAGAAGGTGGTATTTGGCCCTGGGTGGGTGTTTAGGCCTTGCCAGGGGGTTGGGGGATGACTTAACCTCTTCTTTAACTTAGTGGTTAATACCGCTAAGGTAATGAAGGGGTTAACCCCTCCCACTACCCCCCCACCCGGTAGGCCTAAACACCCATCCTTGGGGCCAATACCCCGTTCACCCACCCCCGCTACCCACAATAAACACAAATACACATAACAGCCCCACTGGCCACCTCCTAGGTCCCTAATAAACCATTACAATATTCATAAAACCATTATTTTGTTTACCCCCAGGATTATTACATGGGGTTAGGGCTATGTTATTTAGTGAGGGGTTGTATGTTTGTATTTGTAAGGACAGGCAAGGCCGGAGCCAGATGGGGTTCTCCTGCCTCTGTCCTCCCTGTCTCCTGACCCTTCCTGTAGCCGGACAAAGAAGAAGAAGCAGGCACACGGTCTTACTCAAAGGAGGTTTAATATGCCATAAAGTCCAACGTTTCGGCAGTCAAATACTGCCTTTCTCAAGGTGAAGGCTACCAAACACAAGAAACAGTCACAATATATACCAACCACCCCTGATACTCACCCCTCCCGGCTCTGCCACATAACCAGGATGCTGACGCCCACCTGATGACGTCAGAGCTACCATATGGCGCCCCCTAGTGACGTCAGACGTCTAGGTCTAAATCCCTGGCAATACAGCATAGAGCTGTCTTGGAGGACTGCAGCCACAGCCACACATGGGGGAGTGTTCAGTCTGGGGAGAGGTGTGGCTGTGGCTGCAGTCCTCCAAGACAGCTCTATGCTGTATTGCCAGGGATTTAGATCTAGACGTCTGACGTCACTAGGGGGCGCCATATGGTAGCTCTGATGTCATCAGGTGGGCGTCAACATCCTGGTTATGTGGCAGAGTGGGGTGATATAGGACTGGTATCTGTTAGACTTCCATCGCCCTATCTTTTGTATCGCAGCTATTGACAGCCCCGCGCGTGATGCTTCCGTTGCCGCCCCAATCCGGAACGAATGTGTCCCGTATTGTGCCTCGTCGAGGCCCTGGTGTCTTAGACACATGCGGAAAACCCACAGGTACTGAAATCTAGATAACGGTACCCCGTCCGCGTGAAGGAGCAGGGGGCCCTGACCGTCTGGCCTGCATGCCAAGTATTCCCTGAGCGTGCTCACTGGGCAAAATTTGGTCCCTGGTAGCCCTAGCAAAGATATCCACGCTCCCCTTCCCCGCTGGTCTGTTTTTGACCTTTTCACGTGTAGTTTGACCCACCCTTCCCCTAAGACTATGTCCTCAAACTGCATCCCTCCCTCGCCCTTGCGCGACGCGCACACCAACTCCCCAGCTCGCAGTGCTGCGAAGAAAGCCAATGCAAACGTCAGCCGGAAAAGTTTCGCCTCCAACCCCGATAGGCACACTCTGTCTGTGGCCTGCATTAAACCTTCTAATATCGCTGGTGTCACTGGCCGTCTGCTGTCATTTGTCGCCGTCCCCTTTGTTAACCCCGCTAGGACCCTTTTGATGATAAACGCCTTCGTTGGGTCCCCCTTGCCCTCTAGCTGCAAAAAGAAGGAGACCCCTGTCACTTTTTTCCCTATGGATCCTCCCGATAAACCCCCTGCCCTTAAGTTTAGGACAAATGATAGCAAGGTCCCGACTCCCAATACATCGAGACCCAATTCCCCTGCCAGACTTTGATAATCGCGCCACGCTGCCGAATAGGCCCGCCACGTACCCGGAGCCAGCGATGATCGTACCAACGAGGTCACTTGGTCGTCGCCAGCACCCAAAGGTCTGCAGGGCATGGACTGCCGATTAGGTCCGCCCCGGGGGCCAGTCTCCGAAACAGCGCCATCTGTAACCGGGATAAGGCATCAGCAATGTTATTCACCACCCCCGGGACATGTCGAGCCTTGAACGCTATGTTCAATTGCAAGCATGCCAGTACGAAACAGCGCAGAAGGGACAGCACCGGCGGGGAGCGTGAGCCGAAATTGTTCACGGCTTCCACTACACCCATGTTGTCTGTCCAAAAAATTACTTGCTTATTCGCGAATAAGTGACCCCACAGGCGCACTGCGACGAGCAAGGGAAATAGTTCCAAGAACGCCAAGTTCTTAATGAGCAGCGTCCCCCGCCAGTGGGGAGGCCACCGCTCCGCGCACCATGCCCCACCGAAGTAGGCCCCAAAACCGACTGACCCTGAGGTGTCTGTAAACAACTGCAACTCTGTGTTGTTGGATGGGGGACCTCGCCACAAGGTTCTGCCGTTATAATCCTTTAAAAAACGCAGCCACACCGTCGAGTCCTTTCGGATTTCGGCGGTGATGCGGATGAAGTGGTTGGGTCGTCTCACCCCGACCGTTGCTGCGGAGAGGCGCCTGGCGAAAACCCTCCCAGCCGGCATTACGCGCGCAGCAAATACTAAGTGGCCTAGCAGCGCCTGGAAGTGCCTCAATGATGTTTTCTTGAGAGCTATGAATTCGCGGAGAAGCCTGCTTAGGGCGACCAGCTTCTCCGGAGGGAGCCTGTACTCCATCGCCTCAGAGTCGATTTCTATGCCCAAAAAGGTAAGAGTGGTTGTTGGCCGCACCGTCTTCTCGTCGGCCAAAGGAACGCCGAACTCACGCGCCAGGGATGAAAATCCAAACAGCCACCTAGCGCATAAGTCCGAACCCCTGGGGCCAACAAAAAGGAAGTCGTCCAAGTAGTGCATGACCCCCGCTGCCTGCACCCTCTTCCGGGCCACCCATTCTAGGAAGGTGCTAAATGTCTCGAAATAAAAACAAGGAAGCGCCCCTCCCATTGGTAAGCAAGCATAAGTCTATGTAGTACTGACCTTCGAGCATGCAGCCTAGCAAATGAAAGCACTCGGGGTGGACTGGCAAGTGTCTGAAGGCCGATTTGATGTCAGCTTTTGACATTAGAGCCCCTTCTCCCATCCTTTCCACCAGCGCTGCGGCTTGATCGAAGTTCGCGTAAGACACCGAACACAACTCCCTGTCAATGCCGTCGTTTACCGACGACCCCTCGGGGTAGGATAGGTGTTGTATCAACCTATACTCCCCAGCCTCTTTTTTTGGGGACCACTCCCAATGGGGAAATCCTGAGATTAGGCAAGGGAGGGGACTCGAAGGGGCCAGCCATCCTTCCCAATTGGACTTCCTTCCAGACCTTTTCCCTAGCTACGTCACCGTGTGTCCTGACCGATTTCAAGTTCCGACTAAACTCAGATCCCGCTTGATATTCAAACGGGATCCTAAACCCTTCCTTAAACCCAGCTAAGAGTAGCTGGGCTGCTTCCCTATTGGGATACCTTGCTAGCCACGGTGCCAAATTGGCGACGATTATTGGTGTCGATGCCCTCGCGTCCAAACTTCCGCCCTTCGCTCCTCCCCCTGCGATCGCCCTTCTTAAAACACTTTGCCTGGGCGTGGCGGCCGCCGCAAAAGGAGCAGATGTGTTGGAAACGGCAGTTGTCGTACGTGCAGTTGGACTGGTTAAACGGCCAACAGACGCCCGAGTTGGTGCGCAGCGACTGGCTAGTCCCTGGTACGTTATTCCGCCATGTCCCCCTACCTCCGGTGCCGCACCCTCGAAAGGAATCTGCCCCGCCCCCAGACACAAACTGCAAATAAAGGTTGACGTCCTTGACGTTCCATGGTATC
Source organism: Ascaphus truei (assembly GCF_040206685.1). Taxonomy (NCBI): domain Eukaryota; kingdom Metazoa; phylum Chordata; class Amphibia; order Anura; family Ascaphidae; genus Ascaphus; species Ascaphus truei. The sequence goes on from NW_027454366.1 coordinate 122,658, forward strand.
ACCACCTCTTGGGCCTTTATTGATTGCCTAAAGCACTGGTCATATGTCCACCAACCCGTTCCCCCGTATGTGTGGTGTGCTTCCTCGATCATGTCGTGATACGTAAAGAGCGAGGCGCACGCCTGGGGATCCTTCTCCCCAATTACTCCAGCCAGGATAACAAATGCCTTAGACCAGTTGCGAAAGGTGTGTGGGAAAAGCCTCTTTTCCACATCCACCTTCTTCGCTTCCCCCGTCTTTGAGGACGCGGCCAACGCCTCCCTGTAGCCTGGTAGCAGAGATAATATATCTACGTACTCCCCGGCCCATATCTTGTCCTTCACCTCTTTCAGCAAGTGCAAGCCCACTGAGCTAGGTCTGGATGTATAAGAGACCTTATATGCCGCATCGGGCATCCTCTTATCCTTGGCTAGCTCCTCTGAGGCGGGTGCCGCCTGAGGGAGGGGGAGCATGGAGGATGGTGAGTCCACTAGCCCGGCCTGCCCACCGGCCCCTAGAGGTGTGTTGTTAACCGCCTGCGGGGGAACCGCGGCCACTGCCGCTGCTGGAACTACAGGTGTCGCTACCGCTGGTGCCGCCCCCAATGCTGGCGCTACGACTGTCGCTATAGCTGTAGCTATCGCCGCTGCTGATGCGATTAGCGTTGCTAGAACTGGCGCTGCGCTTATCGCTGGTGTCACTACTGCTGGTGACTCTGCCGGTGCATGAGCATCAACAGCTGACTCTGGAACCAGCCTTCTTCCTTGCTTCGCGCGTCAGCCTGCAGTTGTATGATTTTGTCTACGAAGTACATTCTGATTGATGCGCTAAGTGTCGCGGGAGTGTGATTTCAATTTGCGTGATTTAACTATGTGTTCCGTCTACTGGGTTTTTCTGTGAGTATGGGAAGTATCGAGGGTCGACGGAGGCGGATCCGATCCGGATGAAAACTGAATTGCTACTCGCACGAGGTACCGAAACTGACTGAAAGAAACATGAATTGATATGTTATCATCGATACATGGGACCTCCTGCTAACCGAAGAAGGGGCGTTAGGCCTGCTATTTGCAACCGCCCCTTTACCCCCTTCCCGCATGCATATTTGCTATACCAGCATATTTTCCTGATCGTGCCCAGTCAGGGAGTGGGATTACCCGCACCATCCCTGGCCATGCGCTGAACAGGAAGTGGGATTACCCACGCCAAACCAGGGGCATGCGGCCCTGTGCTGAACAGGGAGTGGGGGGTTACCCGTCCATAGCAGGGCCATGTGCTGAACAGGAAGTGGGGTTACCCATACAATAGCAGGGCCGTGTGTTAAACAGGAACTGGGATTACCCATACAACCGCAGGGCCGTATATTAAACAGGAACTGGGATTACCCATACAATAGCGGGAGCCAAGTGCTGAACAGAAAGAGGGATTACCCATACGATAGAGGGAGCCAAGTGCTGAACAGGAAGAGGGATTACCCATACCCTACCATGGCCTGCGCTGAACAGGAAGTGAGATTAACCCCTACACGCGTTATACCTCTGCCTGCAGCATAACGCACCGTATACCCCACGTCGTCCTGAATGTAGCATGTAACGCTGGACCAATACAGCACATGACCCCCAAAGGCAGTATATACACACACCATATGCTCCACGCAATGGCCCGAAGCCAAGCATGCAGCATATACAGTACACCATATAATCCAAACCCGTCATGTAACCGCGCATGTGGTCTATAAACATTATATTCAGAACCCAGCACGTAACCATGATTGCAGTGTATACCATATAATCCAAATACAGCACGCCACCACCACTGCGGTACCGTATACACCCCTGTAACCCAAATACCGCACATTATAACACTGACTGTAGCATATATACCCGTTATAATCCAATACGGCGCGTAACCTTGAATGCAGTATATCCACTATACCCGCCATGTAACCCACTTAAAGCACATTATAACACTGAATGCAGCATATATACACCTTATACTCCACATGCCGCACGTAACCGTGAATGCAGTATATACTCTATAAACGACTTTATAACCCTGAAAGCAGCATATATACACTTTATAATCCACATACAGCACTTACCCTGAATGCGGTATATACACTATGTACGCCATGTAACCCAATTACAGCACATTACAACACTGAATGCAGCATAAATACATAGGGTGACCAGATTTCGAAAATGAAAAACCAGGACACCTTAAAAAATAATTTATTAAACAAATGACATCACGTGACACCCCCCGTTGCCATGACAACAAGACACTCTGATGCCCCTGCAGTGTTAGTGTGTATAGAGGTGGGGGCTTTGCTTGGGCCCTTCAACTCTTACAGCCAGGGCATTATTG
>NW_027454366.1:130000-145000 GCF_040206685.1 Ascaphus truei
ACATTTGTATAGTTCATACTATTTGCACTATTTGTGGTTTTCTTTATTTTCATATCATCCACTTCACTGAGAGGATACAGACTCCAGTAACATAAAGGGCTCCAGTCAGAGAGAGAAGGATCTCTGACATGCAGTGATTTTATACGTTTTTTGTGAGTTCATTTCTTATGTTTTACATCTTTTAAAGCAGTGAATTACCATCTGCACTATATATATTTATATTTTTTCACATATCACGAGATCCAGCGCTCCTCCTCAACCCCAAGAAAAGAATACAGGAATATTTACAGTATATATATATATATATATATATATATATATATATAAATATATATGTTCAAATAACGGGGGGAAAAAGGGGGGGAAGGTGGGGAAAAAAACCTCGCATCTACTTTTGCAATATTAATGCCACCATAAGCCAATAAATAACTTTACATCAGTAAGAATTGGCGGTGCTCACGGGTTGTAAATAGTATGAGTGAAAAGAGAAAAAAGTAAAACGTGTGGGAGCACTCAGGTATGCAGATTAACATATAGTATTTTATTTATTTGACACAGTGCAAAAAAGGATAAGTAAACAGTACATGATTAAAAACACTTAAAAAAGGCTAGGACCCCTGTCACGGGTACTACCCATAGACACAAGTGGGCAAAACTAGGGAATGACTCAAATTGTCAACCCTTAACATGAAAATGGATAGTGACTCAAGAAACACTTGGATCGGTCAGAATAAATCACAACAGGTTAATGGGTTCACAGGCACCTATACAAAGCTAAAGATAATACGTACTACACACCAATGAAGTGACTAGTCAAAATATAAATGACAATCTTAAACCATCATGAATCTGCTTGAGCATACAATTATGTAACCAATACCAACAGCACAAATAAATCACTTGAAGGAAAAAGGTGGCATGATGGGATGAAGTCACTAGATGTGTAGAGCAATGAAGTGTGTGAATAGCATGGACGCGTTTCGTCCAGAGACTTAGACTTGGAGTGGGGGTGCGTCGGAGTGGGGGTGCTAGGCAGGACCCCTGACAGATGTTCACGTAACTATGCTACCCAGCACTGGTGCAACTAATCTTTGGACTGTGACACTCTATTTTTTCATTATGGATACTGACAACACACACAAGGTTATCTAATAGGTGTTCATCAGGTAATTTTCCATACATGCTATTCACACACTTCATTGCTCTACACATCTAGTGACTTCATCCCATCATGCCACCTTTTTCCTTCAAGTGATTTATTTGTGCTGTTGGTATTGGTTACATAATTGTATGCTCAAGCAGATTCATGATGGTTTAAGATTGTCATTTATATTTTGACTAGTCACTTCATTGGTGTGTAGTACGTATTATCTTTAGCTTTGTATAGGTGCCTGTGAACCCATTAAGCTGTTGTGATTTATTCTGACCTATCCAAGTGTTTCTTGAGTCACTATCCATTTTCATGTTAAGGGTTGACAATTTGAGTCATTCCCTAGTTTTGCCCACTTGTGTCTATGGGTAGTACCCGTGACAGGGGTCCTAGCCTTTTTTAAGTGTTTTTAATCATGTACTGTTTACTTATCCTTTTTTGCACTGTGTCAAATAAATAAAATACTATATGTTAATCTGCATACCTGAGTGCTCCCATACGGGTTACTTTTTTCTCTTTTCACTCATATATATATATATATATATATATATATATATATTGCGCGCGCACACACACATATAACGTTTTATCCAACTTTTTCATTTATCATTTGTAGAGAAAATGAACATTGTCGCCAGAAGCGCTATTTTTTCAAAATGTAACATCTCTACTAGTGTAAAATGATACTTCATATAAAGCAGGTTATGGGACCCAGTATAAAATGACTATAATGTCTCTTATCACATCCCAGTATATGGATACTTTCTATTATCACAAGCTGCTAACATGTGACAGGGCTCAGTGTCTGAGCCCAGAATGTGACATACTGAACATTCTCATTCTAAATTTCAAAAAATATTGTGTTGATTACTGACCTGACTGCCGTGGTTACAGCTCAACCACTCTGTTCTACTGCATGTCACCACTTTCTGCCACAACCAGCTGACGGTGGATCTGCAAGGAGTTCAACGCTCATTGGCATCACATCTGTGGCTTGGTTAACGTATCATTTCTCCAGCTTTTTATTGTATTGTTTTGAAGTAGATTATATTTATTTAGTTGAATAGATATTTATTTAGTTTAATAGATATTTATTTAGTTAAATAGATTATATTTGTAAGTTTAATAAGTTATATTTCTTAGTTTAATAAGTTATATTTCTTAGTTTAATAAATTATATTTCTTAGTTTAATAAGATATATTTGTTAGTTTAATAAGTTATATTTCTTAGTTTAATAAATTATATTTCTTAGTTTAATAAGTTATATTTCTTAGTTTAATAAATTATATTTCTTAGTTTAATAAGTTATATTTCTTAGTTTAATAAGTTATATTTCTTAGTTAATAGATTATATTTGTTAGCACAGTAGATTATATTTACTAGTATTTAAGTCTCCCCCTCAGTGCCCCATTAGGACCCGTGGGCATATTTCACATCTTTTCGGAGTCGCTTATTTTTTAGACCCTCGAAGCCGAAACCTAAAGGGGTCAGCTAAGAAACTCCGGATCAAGAGGAGCCGCACAGTTTAAAGACAGAACATTTCCAAGGGAGATGGAGACAATTTGGGTAAGATCTGATTAAATGACAACCTTTGGGGAAGGAAAGGGTGACGCGGGAGTGTAAGAGGGGGGTGAGAGAGCAAGGTGCTGTGTCAGATTGGGGCAGAGCAAGAGAACGCAAAAATGATGGGGATTTGCTGCACACTAAAAAAAACAATTAGTCATACTTTTACCGGTGCCCCTTAGTCTCAGGGAAGACCGGCATTTCGTCCAATGGATACAATATGATTGATGGAAAAGGGCACACGGATTTGAATAAAAAAAGATAATTTATTGTGCCACAGACTACAATGTTTCGGCTGCTGGCCTTTCTTTATTGGCTTTAGTGGGTTTAGCCACTTTACCTGAGAAAGGCCAGCAGGCTGAAATGTTGTTGTCTATGGCAATGCAAGAGAAAACAGGTTGGGGGGGTGGGTTCTCGCAAGGTCGCCGACCCATGGGTGAGTGTCCCCGGTGGCAACTAGTCCTGGACCCCGGGAAAGCTGTCTGTGGCCCATACAAGCTGAGTAACATGTAGAAAGGACACATGTATGTTCAGAATGAGTTAGCATGGTATTTTGAGAGGCATCATAGCAGGTCAGTGCAAGTCAGTGCAGAGCACTGCAAGGTCAGTCAATATGAGGAAGGGTCCGATGGAGGATCCCAGAATATCTCTTAAAGCAGGGGTGCGCAAATCGAGGGGTGCGACATTTTCTTGGGGAGGAGGGAGGAGGGGCTCGGCGCTTACAGTGGCCCCTCGCTCTTCCCCACAGCATTTAAATTAAATGCCGGAAATCGCACGCAAGGCCTCTGTAAGTTCCCTTTCCTTGTCTCCGGCGGCTTCTGGAGACAGCAACGTGGCGTCACATGATGTGGCATTGCCATAGCAACGTGATATCACATGACGTCGTTATATCAGAACGTCGGAGACAAGGTGGGGAGGGTGGAGGGGGGAGCAGGGGAAAAAGGTTGCGCAACCCTGTCTTAAAGCATTGTCTTGCATACAGATCAGAGGCGAAGAATGGATATGGATATCCGATGTGAAGGAGGAAATAATACTGAGATCACTACCGCTAAGACCGATTCGATGGAAGAAGGTGAGTGATGAAATAGCCGTCACTGTGTAACTCTTCCAATTACCTGCAACTTCATGCAAAGAAATAGCAACGCTTGTTTTTAACGCATTAAGCACCTAATGGGGAATTCAACTGCTGAGAGTTTAAGGGAGTTACTCACCAAACTCAGCGACGTTTCTGTGTCTCTGTGATAACTCCCCCAGGACATGCTTGAAAACCAGAGGTAACTCAATGTATTTTTGATAAATAGAAACATGACCTTCTGGGGAGGGGTATATAATGGGTACTGGGCCTGGTGAGGTGGGTATAACGGGTTCTGGGCCTTGTGAGGTGGGTATAACGGGTACTGGGCCTGGGGAGGGGCGTATAGCAGGGTACTGGGCCTTGGGAGGGTTGTATAACTGGGTACTGGGCCTTGGGAGGGTTGTATAACTGGGTACTGAGCCTGGGGAGGTGGGTATAATGGGTATTTGCCCTGTGGAGGGCGGTATAACGTGGTATTGGGGAGGGGGTATAAGTGGCACAGGAGCTCTTGCGATACAGAGTATCACTGTCCCTGGTTACAAACACTTCATGTCTCCTGCAGATCAGGACACGCACGAAGGTGGTGCCCTTTGTGCCACCAGACGACGAGGCGGGCTACGAGGCGGACGACGAGGCATACGATAAAGCGGGCGTCAAGTGGTGCGAAGAGGTGGGCTACAAGGCGGCCGATGAGGCAGACGACGAAGCGGATGTCAAGTCTGGCGACGTGGTGGACGATGGCCTAGGAGAATACGAGAGGTGTGGACGGATCTGCTGCTTCACCTTTTTTAGGCGGAGGAGAAGACCCCGGGAGCAGGTAGCAGAATACGAGAGGTGCGGACAGATCTGCTGTTTCACCTTTTTTAGGCGGAGCAGCAGACCCCGGGAGCAGGTAGCAGAGGAGCCAGGGCGTAGATCCAGGGGTATTCTAGGGGCCATGAGAAGTTGGTTTGACCGCAGGAGAGGCAGATAAGATCAGGAAGGCTGCGGGAGGGGCAGGTACTATAGGGAGATTGGGATATTGGGCGTGAGAGGGTGAGAGAGAACAAGGAGCAGGGCCGGAGCACGGGTTTCATGCGCCCCAGGCGAAACTTAAAATTTGTGCCCCAGTTGTATAAAAAATAATAAGATAAATAAAATAATAAAATAAACAGTGGCGTAGCTATCGGGGCTGCAGGGGGTGCGACCGCACCCCAGCGCGACGCAAAATAAAAATAAAAGGGCGCCAAAATACTGGATAAAAAAAAGAATAATAATTTAAAAAAAAAGATAAATAAATTAGAAATAATAAGAGGAAAAAATAATAATGATTATTAATGCGCCCCTAGGACCTTTGCGCGCTAGGCGACCGCCTAATGGCCGGCCGGCCCTGCGAGGTATGCGGGAGGAAAAGGGGTGAATGGGATAGATATGCAGGGGAATGGGGGAGCAGGTGAGTTATACACAGGGGCACAAGGGCCCCATCACCCGCATCTCTATATACTGAGTGTGCCCCTGTGTATAACAACGCTGATCTGTGCTGTTCCATCTGATCTCACTGCGCAGTGATCCAGGGACCATCCGATCGCCATTTAATGGGGTCAGGAAGGAATTTTTTCCCCCCATTGCACAGCAGGGGTTATGTTTCGCCTTCCTCTGGATCACAGCAACAAACTGCCCTTTGTGCATGAATTATCAGTGAGATCTTTATACACCCTGCATTGGTCTTCACTCCTTTGCTGCCGGAGGGGCCTGCAGTGCATTGCTCTGCGTGTTACTATATCGCTCTGCAATGTGCTGCAGGCCCCTACCAGCAAAGAGATTAATTATTTCAATAAAATACTCTCTTTAATCCAACCTATGTGTAGTGTCTTTTCTATCCGTTGTATCTATTGCTAACAGCTCAGTGATTCTTCCCCAGGTCGCTGCACTAGTGTCACACTGCCAAGCCAGGTGTGAGGGAGATTTATAGGGTCACATATACACCTGCCAAAACACGAGTGCAAACAGGAAGCCCCTCTGATCTGTCATATCTTTTATAACACAAAACAGTATCTAAAAAGGTAAAAAGAACATACATGGGATTCTGCTACAAATATCTCTCTAATTACAAACCAATTAGCAAATCATTCAGATTAGAGTCGAGCGAAAAGAAAGGGTTAAGTATCTCATGTACAGTATATGCAGTGTAGGCTGTTCTGCGCATTACATGCAGGGGACAACGTTTAGGGGATATAAGTAATGCTGATCTCAGAGCTGACCGGCTGACCTGCTCTACCGGCTGATCTGCTCTACTGGCTGACCGGCTGACCTGCTCTTCTGGCTGACCGGCTGACCTGCTCTACTGGCTGACAGGCTGACCGGCTCTACCGGCTGACCGGCTTCCCTTCTTCCAGCTAACTGACCTGAATTGTGGCCCCTGTATCTCCCAATTAAACGTTTTATTGGCATATTCTTGTTTGACTCGTTCTATACAGACATTTTCTATACATTCATTGTGGGATTTGATAACATCTGTAAGATCTCTCAGAACATCACATTCTGTACGTTTGTGCTGAATATTTTTCCATTCTCAATTTACTTAGGGGCCTATGCAGAGAGCAGCGCTGGAAATAATTGGAATTGGTAATAAATTGTACCTGTAATGGCGTGATTTTATCTCCATATGCAGAAAGGTCAGAAAACTGCATTTAAAATCATGCTTGATTATGGAGAGTTTCAACCGGCGAGATGCGCGCTGGTGAAACATGTTTGAAAAAAAGCGCGTTTTTTTTTTTTCTTTTCACTCTCGCCGGTGAGCTCCAGTTTCCTGCCAACTTTTGCTGGCGGAGCTAATTGTAGAATTTCTCTCCATTTTAATGGCGCGAACAGCCCCTAGATGGCGATCGTACCTTTCTGCATACGGCCCTTTTCAAAACTGGCGAGATTTTGGTTCTCGCCAGCCGTGCGGCGAGTTCTACTAAAAAAAAATAAAAAAATGGCGCTTTTTACTCAACTCGCCATTTCCAACCTTATTATAGCCATATAGCGCTAAAAAACGCCGAAATTTCCGTTCGCGCTGCTCTCTGCATAGGCCCCTTAATATTAGTTTTTGGCTTCAATTATTTATATCGAGCCCAAAATACCTTTATACAGAATGCTGTTCCCCTTATCCCACAAATGCTGCTTCATTAAAGCCCAGGGGTGGCACTTTATGCATTCTCAAACTTTTAGGCAACATCCCTAATTTCCAAAAGTGGGATAAAATCTGTGCATATTTAAATGGTTAATTTTTCCATTTTTCCATTGTGACAAAATATCAATTTTCTCACTCAGACTCCTAAATCCCTCCCCAAATATATCCGTTTCACATAAAAGTGTGTGCGCTTCTCCTTCCGCCTAACTGGCATGTCGTCCTTACGGGCGCCACTCCTTGCTACTCCACGCTGCCCTCCAGTGGCTAAAGAAATAAGATACATTTACTATACTCGTCTGGCAGCTGCTCCCGTATAAGGTGGGTAACTCTGTATTAGGGGTCTAGGTAGAGTATATTTTATACTTATGTCGGATAGATGAGGAATTTATATTGTGAGTGGCCTTAGATCTTATCCTATATGCACGCAGCCCTCGCCTCTCTGACCTTGAACACATACTTCAATCTGATTTTTTGAGACTTGAAACTGGATTTCCCAAAACAAACTGATTTTAAACACTGACAAGACTGTAACAATGGTATTTGGGACCAGAGCTAAATTGCTAAAGCTGCCAATGACAGAGCTTCAGATAAAAACCAGCTCTAATACCATCCTAGCCCCTGTTACTGGTTTGAAATATCTGGGCATATAGTTCAACTCCCATTTAACATTTGGGTTGCACATTGATACCCTGACATCCAAATCCTATGCCAAACTAGGTGTACTTTACAGGAACAAATCCTCCCTAAGGCCCTCATGCAGTAATCGCCTACAGCGATTCAGTAAGCCCAGAGAAGCTGGCGATTAGAGCAAAAATAACCGTTTTTTTTTTTGCCGGAAAATAAATAAATAAATAAAATCGGCAGACGCGCGGTGATAAGCCACTTTTCGGCACTGATCGCCAGTTTTTCAAACACGCTCAATTCTATAAGCCCTGATCAGCTTATTGCGGCTGATCGCCACTTTAAAATTGCTGTTTCTTCTCCAAATTGTCCCGCCACAAAAGTTGGCAAGAAGGTGGGGTGAAGCTGCGATGAAAATAACATGCATGTGTCCCAGAGCTGATATCCATTAATATCAGCACCAGAGACCCCCGGCATGAATCCCATGCATAAAAAATGCATTTACAGGCAACTTCATTACCGCCAAGGCAATGAAGGGGTTATATACCCGTGCCAGGCTTATTGTGGGTAGCGGGGGTGGGAGAAGGTGGTATTTGGCCCTGGGTGGGTGTTTAGGCCTTGCCAGGGGGTTGGGGGATGACTTAACCTCTTCTTTAACTTAGTGGTTAATACCGCTAAGGTAATGAAGGGGTTAACCCCTCCCACTACCCCCCCACCCGGTAGGCCTAAACACCCATCCTTGGGGCCAATACCCCGTTCACCCACCCCCGCTACCCACAATAAACACAAATACACATAACAGCCCCACTGGCCACCTCCTAGGTCCCTAATAAACCATTACAATATTCATAAAACCATTATTTTGTTTACCCCCAGGATTATTACATGGGGTTAGGGCTATGTTATTTAGTGAGGGGTTGTATGTTTGTATTTGTAAGGACAGGCAAGGCCGGAGCCAGATGGGGTTCTCCTGCCTCTGTCCTCCCTGTCTCCTGACCCTTCCTGTAGCCGGACAAAGAAGAAGAAGCAGGCACACGGTCTTACTCAAAGGAGGTTTAATATGCCATAAAGTCCAACGTTTCGGCAGTCAAATACTGCCTTTCTCAAGGTGAAGGCTACCAAACACAAGAAACAGTCACAATATATACCAACCACCCCTGATACTCACCCCTCCCGGCTCTGCCACATAACCAGGATGCTGACGCCCACCTGATGACGTCAGAGCTACCATATGGCGCCCCCTAGTGACGTCAGACGTCTAGGTCTAAATCCCTGGCAATACAGCATAGAGCTGTCTTGGAGGACTGCAGCCACAGCCACACATGGGGGAGTGTTCAGTCTGGGGAGAGGTGTGGCTGTGGCTGCAGTCCTCCAAGACAGCTCTATGCTGTATTGCCAGGGATTTAGATCTAGACGTCTGACGTCACTAGGGGGCGCCATATGGTAGCTCTGATGTCATCAGGTGGGCGTCAACATCCTGGTTATGTGGCAGAGTGGGGTGATATAGGACTGGTATCTGTTAGACTTCCATCGCCCTATCTTTTGTATCGCAGCTATTGACAGCCCCGCGCGTGATGCTTCCGTTGCCGCCCCAATCCGGAACGAATGTGTCCCGTATTGTGCCTCGTCGAGGCCCTGGTGTCTTAGACACATGCGGAAAACCCACAGGTACTGAAATCTAGATAACGGTACCCCGTCCGCGTGAAGGAGCAGGGGGCCCTGACCGTCTGGCCTGCATGCCAAGTATTCCCTGAGCGTGCTCACTGGGCAAAATTTGGTCCCTGGTAGCCCTAGCAAAGATATCCACGCTCCCCTTCCCCGCTGGTCTGTTTTTGACCTTTTCACGTGTAGTTTGACCCACCCTTCCCCTAAGACTATGTCCTCAAACTGCATCCCTCCCTCGCCCTTGCGCGACGCGCACACCAACTCCCCAGCTCGCAGTGCTGCGAAGAAAGCCAATGCAAACGTCAGCCGGAAAAGTTTCGCCTCCAACCCCGATAGGCACACTCTGTCTGTGGCCTGCATTAAACCTTCTAATATCGCTGGTGTCACTGGCCGTCTGCTGTCATTTGTCGCCGTCCCCTTTGTTAACCCCGCTAGGACCCTTTTGATGATAAACGCCTTCGTTGGGTCCCCCTTGCCCTCTAGCTGCAAAAAGAAGGAGACCCCTGTCACTTTTTTCCCTATGGATCCTCCCGATAAACCCCCTGCCCTTAAGTTTAGGACAAATGATAGCAAGGTCCCGACTCCCAATACATCGAGACCCAATTCCCCTGCCAGACTTTGATAATCGCGCCACGCTGCCGAATAGGCCCGCCACGTACCCGGAGCCAGCGATGATCGTACCAACGAGGTCACTTGGTCGTCGCCAGCACCCAAAGGTCTGCAGGGCATGGACTGCCGATTAGGTCCGCCCCGGGGGCCAGTCTCCGAAACAGCGCCATCTGTAACCGGGATAAGGCATCAGCAATGTTATTCACCACCCACGGGACATGTCGAGCCTTGAACGCTATGTTCAATTGCAAGCATGCCAGTACGAAACAGCGCAGAAGGGACAGCACCGGCGGGGAGCGTGAGCCGAAATTGTTCACGGCTTCCACTACACCCATGTTGTCTGTCCAAAAAATTACTTGCTTATTCGCGAATAAGTGACCCCACAGGCGCACTGCGACGAGCAAGGGAAATAGTTCCAAGAACGCCAAGTTCTTAATGAGCAGCGTCCCCCGCCAGTGGGGAGGCCACCGCTCCGCGCACCATGCCCCACCGAAGTAGGCCCCAAAACCGACTGACCCTGAGGTGTCTGTAAACAACTGCAACTCTGTGTTGTTGGATGGGGGACCTCGCCACAAGGTTCTGCCGTTATAATCCTTTAAAAAACGCAGCCACACCGTCGAGTCCTTTCGGATTTCGGCGGTGATGCGGATGAAGTGGTTGGGTCGTCTCACCCCGACCGTTGCTGCGGAGAGGCGCCTGGCGAAAACCCTCCCAGCCGGCATTACGCGCGCAGCAAATACTAAGTGGCCTAGCAGCGCCTGGAAGTGCCTCAATGATGTTTTCTTGAGAGCTATGAATTCGCGGAGAAGCCTGCTTAGGGCGACCAGCTTCTCCGGAGGGAGCCTGTACTCCATCGCCTCAGAGTCGATTTCTATGCCCAAAAAGGTAAGAGTGGTTGTTGGCCGCACCGTCTTCTCGTCGGCCAAAGGAACGCCGAACTCACGCGCCAGGGATGAAAATCCAAACAGCCACCTAGCGCATAAGTCCGAACCCCTGGGGCCAACAAAAAGGAAGTCGTCCAAGTAGTGCATGACCCCCGCTGCCTGCACCCTCTTCCGGGCCACCCATTCTAGGAAGGTGCTAAATGTCTCGAAATAAAAACAAGGAAGCGCCCCTCCCATTGGTAAGCAAGCATAAGTCTATGTAGTACTGACCTTCGAGCATGCAGCCTAGCAAATGAAAGCACTCGGGGTGGACTGGCAAGTGTCTGAAGGCCGATTTGATGTCAGCTTTTGACATTAGAGCCCCTTCTCCCATCCTTTCCACCAGCGCTGCGGCTTGATCGAAGTTCGCGTAAGACACCGAACACAACTCCCTGTCAATGCCGTCGTTTACCGACGACCCCTCGGGGTAGGATAGGTGTTGTATCAACCTATACTCCCCAGCCTCTTTTTTTGGGGACCACTCCCAATGGGGAAATCCTGAGATTAGGCAAGGGAGGGGACTCGAAGGGGCCAGCCATCCTTCCCAATTGGACTTCCTTCCAGACCTTTTCCCTAGCTACGTCACCGTGTGTCCTGACCGATTTCAAGTTCCGACTAAACTCAGATCCCGCTTGATATTCAAACGGGATCCTAAACCCCTCCTTAAACCCAGCTAAGAGTAGCTGGGCTGCTTCCCTATTGGGATACCTTGCTAGCCACGGTGCCAAATTGGCGACGATTATTGGTGTCGATGCCCTCGCGTCCAAACTTCCGCCCTTCGCTCCTCCCCCTGCGATCGCCCTTCTTAAAACACTTTGCCTGGGCGTGGCGGCCGCCGCAAAAGGAGCAGATGTGTTGGAAACGGCAGTTGTCGTACGTGCAGTTGGACTGGTTAAACGGCCAACAGACGCCCGAGTTGGTGCGCAGCGACTGGCTAGTCCCTGGTACGTTATTCCGCCATGTCCCCCTACCTCCGGTGCCGCACCCTCGAAAGGAATCTGCCCCGCCCCCAGACACAAACTGCAAATAAAGGTTGACGTCCTTGACGTTCCATGGTATCACCACCTCTTGGGCCTTTATTGATTGCCTAAAGCACTGGTCATATGTCCACCAACCCGTTCCCCCGTATGTGTGGTGTGCTTCCTCGATCATGTCGTGATACGTAAAGAGCGAGGCGCACGCCTGGGGATCCTTCTCCCCAATTACTCCAGCCAGGATAACAAATGCCTTAGACCAGTTGCGAAAGGTGTGTGGGAAAAGCCTCTTTTCCACATCCACCTTCTTCGCTTCCCCCGTCTTTGAGGACGCGGCCAACGCCTCCCTGTAGCCTGGTAGCAGAGATAATATATCTACGTACTCCCCGGCCCATATCTTGTCCTTCACCTCTTTCAGCAAGTGCAAGCCCACTGAGCTAGGTCTGGATGTATAAGAGACCTTATATGCCGCATCGGGCATCCTCTTATCCTTGGCTAGCTCCTCTGAGGCGGGTGCCGCCTGAGGGAGGGGGAGCATGGAGGATGGTGAGTCCACTAGCCCGGCCTGCCCACCGGCCCCTAGAGGTGTGTTGTTAACCGCCTGCGGGGGAACCGCGGCCACTGCCGCTGCTGGAACTACAGGTGTCGCTACCGCTGGTGCCGCCCCCAATGCTGGCGCTACGACTGTCACTATAGCTGTAGCTATCGCCGCTGCTGATGCGATTAGCGTTGCTAGAACTGGCGCTGCGCTTATCGCTGGTGTCACTACTGCTGGTGACTCTGCCGGTGCATGAGCATCAACAGCTGACTCTGGAACCAGCCTTCTTCCTTGCTTCGCGCGTCAGCCTGCAGTTGTATGATTTTGTCTACGAAGTACATTCTGATTGATGCGCTAAGTGTCGCGGGAGTGTGATTTCAATTTGCGTGATTTAACTATGTGTTCCGTCTACTGGGTTTTTCTGTGAGTATGGGAAGTATCGAGGGTCGACGGAGGCGGATCCGATCCGGATGAAAACTGAATTGCTACTCGCACGAGGTACCGAAACTGACTGAAAGAAACATGAATTGATATGTTATCATCGATACATGGGACCTCCTGCTAACCGAAGAAGGGGCGTTAGGCCTGCTATTTGCAACCGCCCCTTTACCCCCTTCCCGCATGCATATTTGCTATACCAGCATATTTTCCTGATCGTGCCCAGTCAGGGAGTGGGATTACCCGCACCATCCCTGGCCATGCGCTGAACAGGAAGTGGGATTACCCACACCAAACCAGAGGCATGCGGCCCTGTGCTGAACAGGGAGTGGGGGGTTACCCGTCCATAGCAGGGCCATGTGCTGAACAGGAAGTGGGGTTACCCATACAATAGCAGGGCCGTGTGTTAAACAGGAACTGGGATTACCCATACAACCGCAGGGCCGTATATTAAACAGGAACTGGGATTACCCATACAATAGCGGGAGCCAAGTGCTGAACAGAAAGAGGGATTACCCATACGATAGAGGGAGCCAAGTGCTGAACAGGAAGAGGGATTACCCATGCCCTACCATGGCCTGCGCTGAACAGGAAGTGAGATTAACCCCTACACGCGTTATACCTCTGCCTGCAGCATAACGCACCGTATACCCCACGTCGTCCTGAATGTAGCATGTAACGCTGGACCAATACAGCACATGACCCCCAAAGGCAGTATATACACACACCATATGCTCCACGCAATGGCCCGAAGCCAAGCATGCAGCATATACAGTACACCATATAATCCAAACCCGTCATGTAACCGCGCATGTGGTCTATAAACATTATATTCAGAACCCAGCACGTAACCATGATTGCAGTGTATACCATATAATCCAAATACAGCACGCCACCACCACTGCGGTACCGTATACACCCCTGTAACCCAAATACCGCACATTATAACACTGACTGTAGCATATATACCCGTTATAATCCAATACGGCGCGTAACCTTGAATGCAGTATATCCACTATACCCGCCATGTAACCCACTTAAAGCACATTATAACACTGAATGCAGCATATATACACCTTATACTCCACATGCCGCACGTAACCGTGAATGCAGTATATACTCTATAAACGACTTTATAACCCTGAAAGCAGCATATATACACTTTATAATCCACATACAGCACTTACCCTGAATGCGGTATATACACTATGTACGCCATGTAACCCAATTACAGCACATTACAACACTGAATGCAGCATAAATACATAGGGTGACCAGATTTCGAAAATGAAAAACCAGGACACCTTAAAAAATAATTTATTAAACAAATGACATCACGTGACACCCCCCGTTGCCATGACAACAAGACACTCTGATGCCCCTGCAGTGTTAGTGTGTATAGAGGTGGGGGCTTTGCTTGGGCCCTTCAACTCTTACAGGCAGGGCATTATTGGCCAGGAATGCCCAGTTCGGAGGGGATTACTACTTCAAAATGTATTTGATTCGTAACAACATCAAAAAACTCTAATACCAATAACTAACAACCACAGACAATGATAATCTAAACCAGGGGGGCGCAAACTTTTTTCCCTGCGCCCCCCTGCCGGCTGTCCCCTCGCTCCCGCGCCCCCCCCAACCCCAACTTACCCGCGCTCCGGCGTAATGACGTCACGTTGCCATAGCAACGTGACGTCACATGACCTCGCAGCGGTAAGCCACGGTAAGTTAGGTTTACAGAGGCCCTGCAGCTCCCCCGGCACTTAATTTAAGTGCCTTCGGGAAGCGCGCGGGGCCTCTGTAAACCCCGCGCCCCCCGTCGGCAGTGTCGCGCCCCCCCTGGGGGTCGCGCCCCACAGTTTGCGCACCGCTGATCTAAACCATCAAATAAAATGTCTACGGCCCTTGTTCAAGCATGTTTGCGGTACTTACCAGATAAATCAGTGCCTGCAATCCACGACTGTATCCGCCACTCCGAGCGTCTGAAAGCAATCCAGCGTTCCTGGTGTGTGGCTGAAGAGGTGAGGGACTCCCTCCTCTCAAACGGAAAAGAAGAACAAAAAATAGAGTTGGAACATACCTATCATACAGGGATGAGAGAGAGAGACAGAGAATGAGAGAGAGACAGAGAATGAGAGAGAGACAGAGAATGAGAGAGAGACAGAGAATGAGAGAGACACAGAGAATGAGAGAGAGACAGAGAATGAGAGAGAGACAGAGAGAGAGAGACACAGAGAGAGAGAGACAGAGAATGAGAGAGAGACAGAGAATGAGAGAGAGACAGAGAATGAG
>NW_027454366.1:147500-192500 GCF_040206685.1 Ascaphus truei
TTAGGCATAGTGTTTATTATTATTTTATTACAACTACTTTTTAGTAATTGCACTGTTATTAATTCTGGCCACTATTTCTCACTGCCATTATAATCTCTCTCTAGCGACAACCAGATTGCTATATCAGCTATATTATTTATTGGTTATACCAGGGGAGCACAAACTTTTGCAGCTCGCCCCCCTGCCTTCCCTCTGTTGGTGCTCGCGCCCCCCCCCCTTACCTTGATGCGGCGTTACGTGACCTGCAGCGGCATTTGACGAGGGTGACGTCACATGACCCCGCAGCGTAATTTAACACCGCGTTGCCATGGACACGAGTGACGCCGGCAGAGTCAAGGTAAGTAATAGCATTGCAGAGGCCTCACGTGATCCCCCGGCATTTAATTTTAATGCCTCGAGGAAGTGCGCGGGGCCTCTGCAACCGCCCGCGCCACCCCCCCCCGAAAAATCTCCCCCTCCCCACTTTGCGCACCTCTGGGTTATACCATATATATATATATATATATATATATATATATATATATATATATATATATATATATATATACACACACACACATATACACACACACACACACAATTGCACTGTTATTAATTCTGGCCACTATTTCTCACTGCCATTATAATCTCTCTCTAGACTATATATATACATTTAGGGGCCTATGCAGAGAGCAGCGAATTTTAAAATTGGCGAATTTATTAAAAAGTAGCTTTTTTGGAGAGTTTTAATCTCCATATGCAGAAAAGTGCGAATTCTGCTATGTTTAACATGGATGCGTGTGGCGAGTTTAAATTGGCGAGATGCGCGCTTCAGAAATGTGTTAAAACAAATTCGCACCTTTTTTTTCCCCTTTGCAATGGCCGCGAGCGGCAGTTTTTTTTGGCGAGGCAAAACGGAGACAATCGCGCCTTTTTATTGGCGCGAACAGCCGCTAGATGCCGTTCGCGCCTCTCTGCATACGGATATTTTTTAAACTGGCGAGATTGAGGTTCTCGCCAGCCGCGAGGCGAGTTTTACAAATAGAAAAGAAAAATTGGCGCGTTTTTCGGAACTCGCCATTTTCTGCTGCTTTCTGCGCGATTTTCTCCAAAAAATGGCGAATTTCGAAATAGCGCTGCTCTCTGCATAGGCCCCATAGTATGATATATATATATACATACTATATGTGTATGTATATATATATATAAATATATATATATATGTATATATATATATATATGTATATATATATATATATATATACGACTATTAAGGTTAAAGATAATGGTGAAAGACAGGGTTGCAGACCTGTCTAAGACATGCAAATGAATATACAGGAATATTTACAGTATATATATATATATATATATATATATATATATATATATATATATGTTCAAATAACGGGGGAAAAAAGGGGGGGAAGGTGGGGAAAAAAACCCTGCATCTACTTTTGCAATATTAATGCCACCATAAACCAATAAATAACTTTACATCAGTAAGATGTAAGAACAGTAAGGCATTGAACTACACTGTGAGGGGAAAGTGAAGCACCCAACAGCAGCCTGCTTCTATCGGCGGTTCTCTCCACCACCCACTTTATTATGGAAAATGTGAGTTTCCTAATTACCTGTGCATAATACATTTGTATAGTTCATACTATTTGCACTATTTGTGGTTTTCTTTATTTTCATATCATCCACTTCACTGAGAGGATACAGACTCCAGTAACATAAAGGGCTCCAGTCAGAGAGAGAAGGATCTCTGACATGCAGTGATTTTATACGTTTTTTGTGAGTTCATTTCTTATGTTTTACATCTTTTAAAGCAGTGAATTACCATCTGCACTATATATATTTATATTTTTTCACATATCACGAGATCCAGCGCTCCTCCTCAACCCCAAGAAAAGAATACAGGAATATTTACAGTATATATATATATATATATATATATATATATATATATATATAAATATATATGTTCAAATAACGGGGGGAAAAAGGGGGGGAAGGTGGGGAAAAAAACCTCGCATCTACTTTTGCAATATTAATGCCACCATAAGCCAATAAATAACTTTACATCAGTAAGAATTGGCGGTGCTCACGGGTTGTAAATAGTATGAGTGAAAAGAGAAAAAAGTAAAACGTGTGGGAGCACTCAGGTATGCAGATTAACATATAGTATTTTATTTATTTGACACAGTGCAAAAAAGGATAAGTAAACAGTACATGATTAAAAACACTTAAAAAAGGCTAGGACCCCTGTCACGGGTACTACCCATAGACACAAGTGGGCAAAACTAGGGAATGACTCAAATTGTCAACCCTTAACATGAAAATGGATAGTGACTCAAGAAACACTTGGATCGGTCAGAATAAATCACAACAGGTTAATGGGTTCACAGGCACCTATACAAAGCTAAAGATAATACGTACTACACACCAATGAAGTGACTAGTCAAAATATAAATGACAATCTTAAACCATCATGAATCTGCTTGAGCATACAATTATGTAACCAATACCAACAGCACAAATAAATCACTTGAAGGAAAAAGGTGGCATGATGGGATGAAGTCACTAGATGTGTAGAGCAATGAAGTGTGTGAATAGCATGGACGCGTTTCGTCCAGAGACTTAGACTTGGAGTGGGGGTGCGTCGGAGTGGGGGTGCTAGGCAGGACCCCTGACAGATGTTCACGTAACTATGCTACCCAGCACTGGTGCAACTAATCTTTGGACTGTGACACTCTATTTTTTCATTATGGATACTGACAACACACACAAGGTTATCTAATAGGTGTTCATCAGGTAATTTTCCATACATGCTATTCACACACTTCATTGCTCTACACATCTAGTGACTTCATCCCATCATGCCACCTTTTTCCTTCAAGTGATTTATTTGTGCTGTTGGTATTGGTTACATAATTGTATGCTCAAGCAGATTCATGATGGTTTAAGATTGTCATTTATATTTTGACTAGTCACTTCATTGGTGTGTAGTACGTATTATCTTTAGCTTTGTATAGGTGCCTGTGAACCCATTAAGCTGTTGTGATTTATTCTGACCTATCCAAGTGTTTCTTGAGTCACTATCCATTTTCATGTTAAGGGTTGACAATTTGAGTCATTCCCTAGTTTTGCCCACTTGTGTCTATGGGTAGTACCCGTGACAGGGGTCCTAGCCTTTTTTAAGTGTTTTTAATCATGTACTGTTTACTTATCCTTTTTTGCACTGTGTCAAATAAAAAAAATACTATATGTTAATCTGCATACCTGAGTGCTCCCATACGGGTTACTTTTTTCTCTTTTCACTCATATATATATATATATATATATATATATATATATATATTGCGCGCGCACACACACATATAACGTTTTATCCAACTTTTTCATTTATCATTTGTAGAGAAAATGAACATTGTCGCCAGAAGCGCTATTTTTTCAAAATGTAACATCTCTACTAGTGTAAAATGATACTTCATATAAAGCAGGTTATGGGACCCAGTATAAAATGACTATAATGTCTCTTATCACATCCCAGTATATGGATACTTTCTATTATCACAAGCTGCTAACATGTGACAGGGCTCAGTGTCTGAGCCCAGAATGTGACATACTGAACATTCTCATTCTAAATTTCAAAAAATATTGTGTTGATTACTGACCTGACTGCCGTGGTTACAGCTCAACCACTCTGTTCTACTGCATGTCACCACTTTCTGCCACAACCAGCTGACGGTGGATCTGCAAGGAGTTCAACGCTCATTGGCATCACATCTGTGGCTTGGTTAACGTATCATTTCTCCAGCTTTTTATTGTATTGTTTTGAAGTAGATTATATTTATTTAGTTGAATAGATATTTATTTAGTTTAATAGATATTTATTTAGTTAAATAGATTATATTTGTAAGTTTAATAAGTTATATTTCTTAGTTTAATAAGTTATATTTCTTAGTTTAATAAATTATATTTCTTAGTTTAATAAGATATATTTGTTAGTTTAATAAGTTATATTTCTTAGTTTAATAAATTATATTTCTTAGTTTAATAAGTTATATTTCTTAGTTTAATAAATTATATTTCTTAGTTTAATAAGTTATATTTCTTAGTTTAATAAGTTATATTTCTTAGTTAATAGATTATATTTGTTAGCACAGTAGATTATATTTACTAGTATTTAAGTCTCCCCCTCAGTGCCCCATTAGGACCCGTGGGCATATTTCACATCTTTTCGGAGTCGCTTATTTTTTAGACCCTCGAAGCCGAAACCTAAAGGGGTCAGCTAAGAAAGTCCGGATCAAGAGGAGCCGCACAGTTTAAAGACAGAACATTTCCAAGGGAGATGGAGACAATTTGGGTAAGATCTGATTAAATGACAACCTTTGGGGAAGGAAAGGGTGACGCGGGAGTGTAAGAGGGGGGTGAGAGAGCAAGGTGCTGTGTCAGATTGGGGCAGAGCAAGAGAACGCAAAAATGATGGGGATTTGCTGCACACTAAAAAAAACAATTAGTCATACTTTTACCGGTGCCCCTTAGTCTCAGGGAAGACCGGCATTTCGTCCAATGGATACAATATGATTGATGGAAAAGGGCACACGGATTTGAATAAAAAAAGATAATTTATTGTGCCACAGACTACAATGTTTCGGCTGCTGGCCTTTCTTTATTGGCTTTAGTGGGTTTAGCCACTTTACCTGAGAAAGGCCAGCAGGCTGAAATGTTGTTGTCTATGGCAATGCAAGAGAAAACAGGTTGGGGGGGTGGGTTCTCGCAAGGTCGCCGACCCATGGGTGAGTGTCCCCGGTGGCAACTAGTCCTGGACCCCGGGAAAGCTGTCTGTGGCCCATACAAGCTGAGTAACATGTAGAAAGGACACATGTATGTTCAGAATGAGTTAGCATGGTATTTTGAGAGGCATCATAGCAGGTCAGTGCAAGTCAGTGCAGAGCACTGCAAGGTCAGTCAATATGAGGAAGGGTCCGATGGAGGAGTTGGAGGGTCCCAGAATATCTCTTAAAGCAGGGGTGCGCAAATCGAGGGGTGCGACATTTTCTTGGGGAGGAGGGGCTCGGCGCTTACAGTGGCCCCTCGCTCTTCCCCACAGCATTTAAATTAAATGCCGGAAATCGCGCGCAAGGCCTCTGTCTCCGGCGGCTTCTGGAGACAGCAACGTGGCGTCACAAGATGTGGCATTGCCATAGCAACGTGATATCACATGACGTCGTTACATCAGAACGTCGGAGACAAGGTGGGGAGGGTGGAGGGGGGAGCAGGGGAAAAAGGTTGCGCAACCCTGTCTTAAAGCATTGTCTTGCATACAGATCAGAGGCGAAGAATGGATATGGATATCCGATGTTAAGGAGGAAATAATACTGAGATCACTACCGCTAAGACCGATTCGATGGAAGAAGGTGAGTGATGAAATAGCCGTCACTGTGTAACTCTTCCAATTACCTGCAACTTCATGCAAAGAAATAGCAACGCTTGTTTTTAACGCATTAAGCGCCTAATGGGGAATTCAACTGCTGAGAGTTTAAGGGAGTTACTCACCAAACTCAGCGACGTTTCTGTGTCTCTGTGATAACTCCCCCAGGACATGCTTGAAAACCAGAGGTAACTCAATGTATTTTTGATAAATAGAAACATGACCTTCTGGGGAAGGGTATATAATGGGTACTGGGCCTGGTGAGGTGGGTATAACGGGTTCTGGGCCTGGTGAGGTGGGTATAACGGGTACTGGGCCTGGGGAGGGGCGTATAGCAGGGTACTGGGCCTTGGGAGGGTTGTATAACTGGGTACTGAGCCTGGGGAGGGTTGTATAACTGGGTACTGGGCTTGGGGAGGTGGGTATAACGGGTATTTGCCCTGTGGAGGGCGGTATAATGTGGTATTGGGGAGGGGGTATAAGTGGCACAGGAGCTCTTGCGATACAGAGTATCACTGTCCCTGGTTACAAACACTTCATGTCTCCTGCAGATCAGGACACGCACGAAGGTGGTGCCCTTTGTGCCACCAGACGACGAGGCGGGCTACGAGGCGGACGACGAGGCATACGATAAAGCGGGCGTCAAGTGGTGCGAAGAGGTGGGCTACAAGGCGGCCGATGAGGCAGACGACGAAGCGGATGTCAAGTCTGGCGACGTGGTGGACGATGGCCTAGGAGAATACGAGAGGTGTGGACGGATCTGCTGCTTCACCTTTTTTAGGCGGAGGAGAAGACCCCGGGAGCAGGTAGCAGAATACGAGAGGTGCGGACAGATCTGCTGCTTCACCTTTTTTAGGCGGAGCAGCAGACCCCGGGAGCAGGTAGCAGAGGAGCCAGGGCGTAGATCCAGGGGTATTCTAGGGGCCCTGAGAAGTTGGTTTGACCGCAGGAGAGGCAGATAAGATCAGGAAGGCTGCGGGAGGGGCAGGTACTAGAGGGAGATTGGGATATTGGGCGTGAGAGGGTGAGAGAGAACAAGGAGCAGGGCCGGAGCACGGGTTTCATGCGCCCCAGGCGAAACTTAAAATTTGTGCCCCAGTTGTATATAAAATAATAAGATAAATAAAATAATAAAATAAACAGTGGCGTAGCTATCGGGGCTGCAGGGGGTGCGACCGCACCCCAGCGCGACGCAAAATAAAAATAAAAGGGCGCCAAAATACTGGATAAAAAAAAGAATAATAATTTTTAAAAAAAGATAAATAAATTAGAAATAATAAGAGGAAAAAATAATAATGATTATTAATGCGCCCCTAGGACCTTGGCGCGCTAGGCGACCGCCTAAGGCCGGCCGGCCCTGCGAGGTATGCGGGAGGAAAAGGGGTGAATGGGATAGATATGTAGGGGAATGGGGGAGCAGGTGAGTTATACACAGGGGCACAAGGGCCCCATCACCCGCATCTCTATATACTGAGTGTGCCCCTGTGTATAACAACGCTGATCTGTGCTGCTCCATCTGATCTCACTGCGCAGTGATCCAGGGACCATCCGATCGCCATTTAATGGGGTCAGGAAGGAATTTTTTTCCCCCATTGCACAGCAGGGGTTATGTTTCGCCTTCCTCTGGATCACAGCAACAAACAGCCCTTTGTGCATGAATTATCAGTGAGATCTTTATACACCCTGCATTGGTCTTCACTCCTTTGCTGCCGGAGGGGCCTGCAGTGCATTGCTCTGCGTGTTACTATATCGCTCTGCAATGTGCTGCAGGCCCCTCCCAGCAAAGAGATTAATTATTTCAATAAAATACTCTCTTTAATCCAACCTATGTGTAGTGTCTTTTCTATCCGTTGTATCTATTGCTAACAGCTCAGTGATTCTTCCCCAGGTCGCTGCACTAGTGTCACACTGCCAAGCCGGGTGTGAGGGAGATTTATAGGGTCACATATACACTTCTGCCAAAACACGAGTGCAAACAGGGAGCCCCTCTGATCTCATATCTTTTATTACACAAAACGGTATCTAAAAAAGGTAAAAAGAACATACATGGGATTCTGCTACAAATATCTCTCTAATTACAAACCAATTAGCAAATCATTCAGATTAGAGTCGAGCGAAAAGAAAGGGTTAAGTATCTCATGTACAGTATATGCAGTGCAGGCTGTTCTGCGCATTACATGCAGGGGGCAAAGGTTAGGAGATATAAGTAATGCTGATCTCAGAGCTGACCGGCTGACCTGCTCTACCGGCTGACCGGCTGATCTGCTCTACTGGCTGACCGGCTGACCTGCTCTTCTGGCTGACCGGCTGACCGGCTCTACCGGCTGACCGGCTTCCCTTCTTCCAGCTAACTGACCTGAATTGTGGCCCCTGTATCTCCCAATTAAACGTTTTATTGGCATATTCTTGTTTGACTCGTTCTATACAGACATTTTCTATACATTCATTGTGGGATTTGATAACATCTGTAAGATCTCTCAGAACATCACATTCTGTACGTTTGTGCTGAATATTTTTCCATTCTCAATTTACTTAGGGGCCTTTGCAGAGAGCAGCGCTGGAAATAATTGGAATTGGTAATAAATTGTACCTGTAATGGCGTGATTTTATCTCCATATGCAGAAAGGTCAGAAAACTGCATTTAAAATCATGCTTGATTATGGAGAGTTTCAACCGGCGAGATGCGCGCTGGTGAAACATGTTTGAAAAAAAGAGCGTTTTTTTTTTTTCTTTTCACTCTCGCCGGTGAGCTCCAGTTTCCTGCCAACTTTTGTTGGCGGAGCTAATTGTAGAATTTCTCTCCATTTTAATGGCGCGAACAGCCGCTAGATGGCGATCGTACCTTTCTGCATACGGCCCTTTTCAAAACTGGCGAGATTTTGGTTCTCGCCAGCCGTGCGGCGAGTTCTACTAAAAAAAAATAAAAAATGGCGCTTTTTACTCAACTCGCCATTTCCAACCTTATTATAGCCATATAGCGCTAAAAAACGCCGAAATTTCCGTTCGCGCTGCTCTCTGCATAGGCCCCTTAATATTAGTTTTTGGCTTCAATTATTTATATCGAGCCCAAAATACCTTTATACAGAATGCTGATCCCTTTATCCCACAAATGCTGCTTCATTAAAGCCCAGGGGTGGCACTTTGTGCATTCTCAAACTTTTAGGCAACATCCCTAATTTCCAAAAGTGGGATAAAATCTGTGCATATTTAAATGGTTAATTTTTCCATTGTGACAAAATATCAATTTTCTCACTCAGACTACAAAATCCCTCCCCAAATATATCCGTTTCACATAAAAGTGTGTGCGCTTCTCCTTCCGCCTAACTGGCACGTCGTCCTTACGGGCGCCACTCCGTGTAACTCCACGCTGCCCTCCAGTGGCAAAAGAAATAAGATACATTTACTACTGCACCGACACACTTTATTCGAGCAAATACCCAGTATGTACCTGGCAGATACCTGGAATGCGCCGCTCCTCACCTCTGACAAGCCCCGTTCCGTTTGCCTTCCCAGCCTGGGTTCATGCCTGGCTGACGGGCGGCTGATCTGTTAAATGATAATGATTAGGATTTAATAGGCTGCAATGCTTCGCGTGTCTACCAGATGGCATAAATTCATGAATTGTAATGCAGCATATATATATATACTGTGCAGTATTGCAGCCAGCGGGAATAAAATGCTTCAATCCCTGTCTGGAAAATAACCCAATGCACTCGGGCAGAAAACAGTCACAAACCTCAATACACCCGGGTATACCCGAATTCGTGGGACTAGCCGAGCTCGAATAAAGTGTGTCGCCAGTGTATACTCGTCTGGCAGCTGCTCCCGTATAAGGTGGGTAACTCTGTATTAGGGGTCTAGGTAGAGTATATTTTATACTTATGTCGGATAGATGAGGAATTTATATTCCTAACGGGTTATTGTGAGAGGCCTTAGATCTTATCCTATATGCACGCAGCCCTCGCCTCTCTGACCTTGAACACATACTTCAATCTGATTTTTTGAGACTTGAAACTGGATTTCCCAAAACAAACTGATTTTAAACACTGACAAGACTGTAACAATGGTATTTGGGACCAGAGCTAAATTGCTAAAGCTACCAATGACAGAGCTTCAGATAAAAACCAGCTCTAATACCATCCTAGCCCCTGTTACTGGTTTGAAATATCTGGGCATATAGTTCAACTCCCATTTAACATTTGGGTTGCACATTGATACCCTGACATCCAAATCCTATGCCAAACTAGGTGTACTTTACAGGAACAAATCCTCCCTAAGGCCCTCATGCAGTAATCGCCTACAGCGATTCAGTAAGCCCAGAGAAGCTGGCGATTAGAGCAAAAATAACCGTTTTTTTTTTTGCCGGAAAATAAATAAATAAATAAAATCTGCAGATGCGCGGTGATAAGCCACTTTTCGGCACTGATCGCCAGTTTTTCAAACACGCTCAATTCTATAAGCTCTGATCAGCTTATTGCGGCTGATCGCCACTTTAAAATTGCTGTTTCTTCTCCAAATTGTCCAGCCACAAAAGTAGGCAAGAAGGTGGGGTGAAGCTGCGATGAAAATAAAATGCATGTATCCCGGAGCTGATATCCATTAATATCAGCATCAGAGACCCCCGGCATGAATCCCATGCATAAAAAATGCATTTACAGGCAACTTCATTACCGCCAAGGCAATGAAGGGGTTATACACCCGTGCCAGGCTTATTGTGGGTAGCGGGGGTGGGAGAAGGTGGTATTTGGCCCTGGCTGGGTGTTTAGGCCTTGCCAGGGGGTTGGGGGATGACTTAACCTCTTCTTTAACTTAGCGGTTAATACCGCTAAGGTAATGAAGGGGTTAACCCCTCCCACTACCCCCCCACCCGGTAGGCCTAAACACCCATCCTTGGGGCCAATACCCGGTTCACCCACCCCCGCTACCCACAATAAACACAAATACACATAACAGCCCCACTGGCCACCTCCTAGGTCCCTAATAAACCATTACAATATTCATAAAACCATTATTTTGTTTACACCCAGGATTATTACATGGGGTTAGGGCTATGTTATTCAGTGAGGGGTTGTATGTTTGTATTCGTAGGGACAGGCAAGGCCGGAGCCAGATGGGGTTCTCCTGCCTCTGTCCTCCCTGTCTCCTGACCCTTCCTGTAGCCGGACAAAGAAGAAGAAGCAGGCACACGGTCTTACTCAAAGGAGGTTTAATATGCCATAAAGTCCAACGTTTCGGCAGTCAAATACAGCCTTTCTCAAGGTGAAGGCTACCAAACACAAGAAAACAGTCACAATATATACCACCCCCCCTGATACTCACCCCTCCCGGCTCTGCCACATAACCAGGATGCTGACGCCCACCTGATGACGTCAGAGCTACCACATGGCGCCCCCTAGTGACGTCAGACATCTAAATCCCTGGCAATACAGCATAGAGCTGTCTTGGAGGACTGCAGCCTCAGCCACACCTCTCCCCAGACTGAACACTCCCCCATGTGTGGCTGTGGCTGCAGTCCTCCAAGGCAGCTCTATGCTGTATTGCCAGGGATTTAGACCTAGACGTCTGACGTCACTAGGGGGCGCCATATGGTAGCTCTGACGTCATCAGGTGGGTGTCAGCATCCTGGTTATGTGGCAGAGTGGGGTGGGGTTGCATCCCTTGTTTTTATGACTTTCTAATAAAGATAGATTTTTGCCAGACCTGCCTCTTCTCTGGATCATGGTGCGCTGCACTTTCTCTAGGGCAGGCCTGCACAACTCCAGTCCTCGAGGGCCGCACACAGGCCAGGTTTTTAGGATATCCCTACTTCAGCACAGCTGGCTCAATTAGTGGCTCAGTACGACTGCCTGAAACTTGGGGGGGTGGGTGGGAGACTGCCTGACACTTGGGTGGGTGACTGCCTGACACTTGGGTTGACTGCCTGACACGTGGGTGACTGACTGCCTGACACGTGGGTGGGAGACTGACTGACACGTGGGTGGGTGACTGACTGACATGTTAGACTGCCTGACACGTGGGTGGGTGGGTGACTGACTGCCTGACATATGGGTGGGTGACTGACTGACACGTGGGTGACTGACTGACACGTGGGTGAGTGGGTGAGTGGGTTGGTGTCTGTATACATTCTGTCACTGATACACACAGACACTGGGAGGGGGCAGTCACACACACACTGGGGGGGGGCAGTCACACACAAACACAGAATGGGAGGGGGGCAGACACACACACACACAGAATGGGAGGGGGGCAGACACACACACAGAGAATGGGAGGGGGCAGACACACACACACACAGTCTTGGAGGGGGCACTTACACACACTGGGAGAGGGGCATCACACAGTGGCAGGGGGCAGACAGACACACACACAGACACACAGACTGGGAGGGGGCAGTCACACATACACACAGACTGGGAGGGGGGCAGTCAAACATACACTGGGAGGGGGGCAGTCACACACACACAGACTGGGAGAGGGGCAGTCACACACACACAGACTGGGAGGGGGGAGGGCAGTCACACACACACAGACTGGGAGGGGGAGGGCAGTCACACACACAAACAAACTGGGAGGGGGGGCAGTCACACATACACTGGGAGGGAGGGGCAGTCACACATACACACAGACTGGGAGCGGGGCAGTCAAACATACACTGGGAGGGGGGGCAGTCACACACACACAGACTGGGAGAGGGGCAGTCACACACACACAGACTGGGAGGGGGAGGGCAGTCACACACGCACAGACTGGGAGGGGGGGCAGTCACACACACATAGACTGGGAGGGGGGGCAGTCACACACACACAGACTGGGAGGGGGGTAGTCACACACACACTGGGAGGGGGGCAGTCACACACACACTGGGAGGGAGGGGCAGTCACACACACAAAGACTGGGAGGGGGCAGTCACACACACACACACACACAAGGGTGCGGGGGCAGTCACACACACACTGCGAGGGGGGCAGTCACACACCCACACTGGGTGGGGGGCAGTCACACACCCACACTGGGTGGGGGGGCAGTCACACACACACTGGGAGGGGAGGCAGTCACACACACTGGGAGGGGGGCAGTCACACACACACTGGGAGGGGGGCAGTCACACACACTGGGAGGGGGGGCAGTCACACACACACTGGGAGGGGGCAGTCACACACACACTGGGAGGGGGGGCAGTCACACACACACTGGGAGGGGGGCAGTCACACACACTGGGAGGTGGGGCAGTCATACACACACAGACTGGGAGGGGGGCAGTCATACACACACAAACTGGGAGGGGAGGCAGTCACACACACAGACTGGGAGGCAGGCAGTCATACACACACAAACTGGGAGGGGGGGCAGTCACACACACAGACTGGGAGGCGGGCAGTCACACTTGCACAGACTGGAAAGGGGAGCAGTCACACACACACAGACTGGGAGGCGGGCAGTCACACACACAGACTGGGAGGGGGGCAGTCACACATACACTGGGAGGGGGGGCAGTCACACACACAGACTGGGAGGGGGGCAGTCACACACACAGACTGGGAGGGGGCAGTCACACACACAGACTGGGAGGCAGGCAGTCATACACACACAAACTGGGAGGGGGGGCAGTCACACACACAGACTGGGAGGCGGGCAATCACACTTGCACAGACTGGAAAGGGGAGCAGTCACACACACACAGACTGGGAGGCAGGCAGTCACACACACAGACTGGGAGGGGGGCAGTCACACACACAGACTGGGAGGGGAGGCAGTCACACACACTGGGAGGGGGGGAAGTCACACACACAGACTGGGAGGGGGGCAGTCACACACACAGACTGGGAGGGGGGCAGTCACACACACAGACTGGGAGGGGGGCAGACACACACACACAGACTGGGAAGGGGGCAGACACACACACACAGACTGGGAAGGGGGCAGTCACACACACAGACTGGGAAGGGGGCAGTCACACACACAGGCGACATGGGGCTTACCTGTAGTGCCACTGTAGGGAGCCAGAAGTAGTGAGGCTTTTTTCCAGTCTGCCGGCAGTTTCAGTTGCCAGATGTGAGCCTTCCTTCTGGTGAAAACACACACACACACACACACACACACACACACACACACACACACACACACACACACACACACACACACACACACACACACACACACACACACACACACACACACACACACACACACTACATCCGTCCCCAATACTAAGCCCCGCCCCCGGCAAATCCTGACCTCCAACCAATCCCCTGCTTCTACTCTAAAGCCCCGCCCCCGGCATCCTGCTATTGGGGGAAAAAAAATAATACGGCCGCATCCTCCTCACGCTGCCGCCTCCGCGCACCGCCGCATCCTCCTCACGCTGCCGCCTCCGCGCACCGCCGCATCCTCCTCACGCTGCCG
Organism: Ascaphus truei; assembly: GCF_040206685.1. Classification (NCBI taxonomy): domain Eukaryota; kingdom Metazoa; phylum Chordata; class Amphibia; order Anura; family Ascaphidae; genus Ascaphus; species Ascaphus truei. Next base: position 161,320 of record NW_027454366.1, read on the forward strand.
CCTCCGCGCACCGCCGCATCCTCCTCACGCTGCCGCCTCCGCGCACCGCCGCATCCTCCTCATGCTGCCGCCTCCGCGCACCGCCGCATCCTCCTCACGCTGCCGCCTCCGCGCACCGCCGCATCCTCCTCACGCTGCCGCCTCCGCGCACCGCCGCATCCTCCTCACGCTGCCGCCTCCGCGCACCACCGCATCCTCCTCATGCTGCCGCCTCCGCGCACCGCCGCATCCTCCTCACGCTGCCGCCTCCGCGCACCGCCGCATCCTCCTCACGCTGCCGCCTCCGCGCACTGCCGCATCCTCCTCACGCTGCCGCCTCCGCGCACCGCCGCATCCTCCTCACGCTGCCGCCTCCGCGCACCGCCGCATCCTCCTCACGCTGCCGCCTCCGCGCACCGCCGCATCCTCATGCTGCCGCCTCCGCGCACCGCCGCATCCTCCTCACGCTGCCGCCTCCGCGCACCGCCGCCGCCTCGCGCACGGTACCAGTCACCAGGGGCAAAACCCGGGACATTTCCGGGACGGACTGTCAACCGGGACAGCACAGAAAAAAACGGGACTGTGCCGGCAAAACCGGGACAAATGGTCACTCTATAAATACACCTTATACTCCACATGCAGCACGTAACCGTGAATGCAGTATATACTCTATATACGCCATGTACCCCAATTACGACACCTTATAACCCTGCATGCAGCAAATGTACACCTTATAATCCACATACCGCACTTAACCCTGACTGCGGTATATACACTATACCCGCCATGTAACCCAATTACAGCACATTACAACACTGAATGCAGCATAAATACACCTTATACTCCACATGCAGCACGTAACCGTGAATGCAGTATATACACTATATACGCTATGTAACCCAGTTACAGTACATTGTAACGGCGAATGCAGCACCTATACACACCCTAGCGTACAACAGAACGTAACTACGAGTGCAGTATACACACTATATACACCATGTCACCCCATTACAGCCCATTGTAACTTCGGATGCGGTATATATACACCCCCTATAATCCAAATACAATATACGCCATGTAACCCAATTACAGCCAATTGTACCTCGAATGCAGCTCGTATGCCTTATACCCCGAATACAACGCATTATAACCATACCCCGAATACAACGCATTATAACCACACTGAGGTGTATACACTTTATTCCCCACATACAGCCCGCTATCACTACGAATGCGGTATGCAGCGATACCCACGGCCATTCTAGCATTGATCATAACTTTATCCAATGTTGAAAGAAATCAATTACAGCACATTATACCACTGCCATGTAACCCCACTGAGTGTCCCGTGCTCCAACCCCGGGGGGGGGGGGGGGGGGGTTGGGGGATACCCACGGCCATTCTGTTGGGGGAACCGTCGTGGCAAAAAAACGTGGGGGGTTGTTGTGCCTCTCCTCGTCCTCCCTCTGGCCCCCCCCCTCCCCAGCCGCAGAGGCTGATGGAGGGCGAGCCACGTGGCAAGGGAATCCCCCCTGGCTCAAGCTCGTATTACACAAGCCAATCCTCAAGCCAATGCACACTGTTTTAAACACAGCTTTTAGACAGAGGCTGGGATGAGATGCAAAGCCATTAAACCCACTCACAGACATGTTTCAACCTTTTTTTTTTAAACTTTTTTATTCAACAACTTTTTTAAGTTTACAGACTTTTTTGGAAACCAAAAAAACACACCATAGTGACAACAGTCACCCAACATTAGAAAGACACCAAAACATAATATATTTACATTTTCTTCCTTCATCCTTCAGATATATACAAACACAAAGATAAACTTTTCAGAAGGGAAAAAAAAAACATAACTTTACGAAAAAACCCTATAACCAAAACATCATACAAAGATAAGAACCATATACTTCAAGATTCTTTCATTTAAAAACAAAAACCCTTTCTCTATTCTCAAGTGATGCGATCATATGTTTTAATTCTTTCTCCATACGTTCCAAACCTCTCTTACTTTCCTCTAACTGGAATCCAGACATCACACTTTTTTCATACCCGTCCCTTGCCTCTTTCACATCCCAATATCTCTGCCCAAATCCCCTCGCAAGTTGATTGTGCAAAACCTCTTCCTTTGTAAGCCCTACTTCATCCTTTCCCGTTGAACATGCCATATGGGTTTTTAAGTTCTTCACCTCCTCTGATCATTTCACAGTACCGTTTCAAAAAAGTCACAATCTCCTCTTTCCTTGCATACGGATTGTACATGTGAAGTACAAGTGGTCTCTCCTCCAGCATAAAACTTGGAATTACCTTGATGCCATGTAAGATCGGGTCACCAGACTTCTCCTTGCACTTTTCAAAAGTGCACCAAACATCCGCTTCTTGATGACAGGTCAGGTCATAAATCCCCTGTGCAGGGAAATCCTGAAGGCAGAAGATCCTCTCAGTGTCCAGACCGATCAATTGCTTCAGCACCTTCTCCACTATCCACAGCAGGTTCACTCGACTTCTCTCGGTCTCCTCGATCAGGAACCGAACGGAATTGCGCATTCCAGCTTGTGACGTCATCTCTGCTCTCTCAAGCTCAGGTGCGGCACCCCAAAAGCAGCAAGGGACTTTAGCCAGTAAAGGCGATGTCCCAGGGCAAAGGTGCCGGCCCCTCACTTCCGCATCCGCTCGCTCAGAACCGCTCGCTCAGGATCACTCCTCTTAGCTCGAGATGGCGTGCCCCCCCAAAAGCAGCAGGAGTCTTTAGTCCCCGAAGGGACGATGACTCAAGGCCAAGGGGACACAGGCTCAGCTACACAGCTGTTTCGACCTTAATGGGTCTCATCAGTGTGGGGTTGGTCTTAATGGCAAAGCAGGTTTGAGACTAGACTAGGTAATCACCACTACTATTAAGGTTATGGTGGGTAAAAAAGTGACAAAAACCCTCCACAGTAAAGCATAAAGCAACTGTAAATATTACTGTATGTTCATTTGCATGTAAAGGTAATCCCAAGTTTTATGCTGGAGGAGAGACCACTTGTACTTCACATGTACACTCCGTATGCAAGGAAAGAGGAGATTGTGTGTTTTTTGAAACGGTATTGTGAAATGATTAGAGGAGGTGAAGAACTAAAAAATCCGTATGGCATGTTCAACGGGAAGAGACGTTTCTGGGTACGGTTCAGACGGGATCCATCATGTGTGGGAGGAGTTACACACCCACCGGCCATGTTCAATAGTAGAGGAGACAGAGGATTTTTGTTTTACCCGGGACAGCCTCTATATTGCAGGCATTGCCACACTTATGGACATACAAAGGAGGGTTGCACGAAAACGGGAATTGTGTGCCGTAATTGCGGGGAAGAGGGACATACTGCAGCCAACTGTGGTGTCCCTAAGAGATGCCATCTTTGCGGAGAGGAAGGACACTTGGCACGGCAGTGCACTAAAAGGACATATGCCCAGACAGCTAAAGGGGACAGTGTGCTAGAAGAAGAGGAAGAGACAGTTGAGGGTCAGGGAATTTTTGAGATGGAGAGTTCCCAAGAGGGAGGGCTTGATCCGGCTATAACAGCAATGTATGAGGAGGATTTAAGAAGAGAAGAAAGGGTAGAAAGTGGCCCAATAGAGGGTTTGGCGGGTTCTATAAGTGATATCGTGGAGAAAAAAGAGGAAGATTTCTTCCTGGACTCCTTGGCCCAGAAACTGGAGGTGGGGGGGAGGGGAGGAGACGGGAACAGTGCATCAGAAAGATGCGGGGGAGGGGGAAATACGGTCATTGAGTGTGGTGGAACCTAGCTGGGCAGAAAGTATGGAGTTTCAAGATGCACAGAGGGGGAGGGAAGGTCCCCAAGATGTCTTGGAGGAGGAAATGGAAATAGGAGGGAAAAAAGCTCAAAAGCGTAAAAATCTGCAAGGGATAGAAACAAAGGAAGATAAGGATAGCCAGAGTAAAGGGGAGCCTAGAGAGGAAGGTGTAGAGGGTAAAGTTGTAAAAGTATCAGGGAAAGTAACCCTAAAAGTGAAGATGGAACATTTTGAAGACGCAGTGGGAGATGTTCTGTTTTGGGTTGGTATTTTTCGGAAGCAGCATGGGGGGAGTAGTGAGGAACAGATAATAGAAAGATTAGAAAAACTGATGTACCAAAGAAAACAGCTGACAAAAGAGCAGTATGAAGAATTAAAAAAGGAGCATGTACAGTGGGTTAAAATAAAAGAGGCTAGGGGAGAGGTGAGAGAGAAGGAGAGAAGTGAAGGCAATAGCTCGTCCTCACAAAGCCAGATAAGCGTGGAGGGAACTAAAATACAGAGAAGTGTAAGTGCAGTAAGTGGGAATGAAAGTGATGGAAAGGCAGGCCAACAGAGTGGGGGTGAAGGGGGAGAGATTAGGGAAAGTAAAGGTGGAAAAGGAGAAAAGGCAGGCCTTAGTGGAAGAACAAAAGTAAGTTATGAAAGCGAGAGAGAAAGGAAGGCGAGGGAGTGGCATGTAAAAGAGGTGATAAATAATATAAATAAAGAGGCAGGTGACTTAGGGTTAAATGTTTCAAAAACGGAATGGCTGAAAGTACAGTTCCCAAAAGCAGAGGTGTCTAAAGAGGAAGTAAGAAAATTAGGAATACAATGTAGTACGTATCATATCCGTGAGGCGTTAGAGAAATTGCTGGGACACGTGAAGTAATTAGATGCAATGTTAAATGTCCTGTGGAAAGTACGAAAAGTCGCGAGTAGAAATGGGAAGTAACCATATTTTTTTGTATTGAGTGTGTTTGGTAGTAGATGCACAGATGATGCCTTGGAATGTGTTGTTTTGTTTGGCTTTTTAGAATGGTTTTGTGCCTTTGGGTTGGTTTTTGTCTTGGCAATATAAGGATTGTATAGTGATGTTTTCGGTTTATTATTTTCTGTAAAATGATACTAAATGGTTGTTAATATGTGAACCGTAAAAAAAAAAAAAAAAATGTCTGTGAGTGGGTTTAATGGCTTTGCATCTCATCCCAGCCTCTGTCTAAAAGCTGTGTTTAAAACAGCATGCATTGGCTTGAGGATTGGCTTGTGTAATACGAGCTTGAGACAAAAGGTGGCACTGAGTGCTCATTTGCATGTCATTTCCCAGAATCCCTTGCTGCAGTGGAAGCGCTGTATGCTGGGTGACAATGGGGAAAGACAGGGTTGCAGACCTGTCTAAGACATGCAAATGAACATACAGTAATATTTACAGTTGCTATATATATATACATATATGTACCCCTCAGTTTTATACAGTCATGGTGTTCATCATGTGTGGGACGCAGAGCCCAGAACCTAATGTCATGTTAGCATCAGAAAGTCACAGTAATAACTCAGCACTCACCCATGTAACACCTTCTCTGGTAGCTCTCTGTCTGTGTCTCTTTCTACCTTTCTGTCTCCTGCATGACCAGGGAGGCTGCGAGGGACCCCCTCCCCCTCCCCCTCCGAACCGGTACCCACATATAACAGACGAGTAATGACAGACTCAATTTGGAGGTATAAAAGGCCGCGGCTTTGTTTATTAACAATCATAATACTGGAGTAAGCGCTAGTCCAAGCCAGAGTGGGGTCAGAGGGTCAGCCAGGCCTTGGCCTGCTGCCCCCGTACCCGGCCGACCCCTAAAGAGCCGGCCGTTGTCGCGAGTGGGTTCCCGGGTGTCACGTTAGCTTGACCCCGCCCAATCGCTCCTACCCCCGGGCGACGCCCGCCCCGAGCCCATCTGGCAAGGACAAGCACTTACCCCCGAACTGCCGCCACTCACGGCTCTATTTAAACCTCCTTAAATTAGACCGTGCCGCCAACCCCGCAAGGACCCTCTCCAGCCCCTCCTGCAAATCGTTATTGAACAAGTCCGCCCCTATCTCGGATAAGTGTGTGCCGTCGGCCCGGAACAGGCCGGTTGACTTGTAGTCAAACTCGTGATGGGTGATCTGCCATCCCCCACACTGCATCACAAACTTCCCCACCATCTTGTTCAGTTTGACCCGCGGTCGGTCGATGGCCCCTCCACACTCTCCTGCACAATATGTCCGACCAAACGATCTGTACTTCTGGCCAACTGGTGAGTATGAGGGCCAGGTCGTGTTTTATTGAATTAACCAGCTTGAAGTAGCGTCGAGCGGCCAGGTCGTTGCCCCCGACGTGGAGGAGCAAGATCTGCGGCGCCCTCCTATCCCTGCCCATCACCATTAGCCGCGGGAGCAACTGAGCCCACCGCAGCCCCCAACCTCCCCCCCATACCACATTTACCTCCTCCGTTCGCAACCCGAGGTTAGCCCCGCATGGGCGTTTGACAGCCCGCTTCTCTGCCCAGTGTATAAGCGAGTCTCCGATTATCCAAGTGGGTGCGGCGTCTGTGAAGGTATAAAGAGGATGAGGGGGTTTATCCAAGCACGCTAAATCCCAGATAATGCGGGCCTGATATAGGACCGGTATCTGTTAGACTTCCATCGCCCTATCTTTTGTATCGCAGCTACTGACAGCCCCGCGCGTGATGCCTCCGTTGCCGCCCCAATCCGGAACGAATGTGTCCCGTATTGTGCCTCTTCGAGGCCCTGGTGTCTTAGGCACATGCGGAAAACCCGCATGTACTGGAATCTAGATAACGGTACCCCGTCTGCGTGAAGGAGCAGGGGACCCTGACCGTCTGGCCTGCATGCCAAGTATTCCCTGAGCGTGCTCACTGGGCAAAATTTAGTCCCTGGTAGCCCTAGCAAAGATATCCACGCTCCCCTCCCCCGCTGGTCTGTTTTTGACCTTTTCACGTGTAGTTTGACCCACCCTTCCCCTAAGACTATGTCCTCAAACTGCATCCCTCCCTCGCCCTTGCGCGACGCGCACACCAACTCCCCAGCTCGCAGTGCTGCGAAGAAAGCCAATGCAAACGTCAGCCGGAAAAGTTTCGCCTCGAACCCCGATAGGCACACTCTGTCTGTGGCCTGCATTAAACCTTCTAATATCGCTGGTGTCACTGGCCGTCTGCTGTCATTTGTCGCCGTCCCCTTTGTTAAACCCGCTAGGACCCTTTTGATGATAAACGCCTTCGTTGGGTCCCCCTTGCCCTCTAGCTGCAAAAAGAAGGAGACTCCTGTCACTTTTTTCCCTATGGATCCTCCCGCTAAAACCCTTGCCCTTAAGTTTAGGACAAATGATAGCAAGGTCCCGACTCCCAATACGTCGAGACCCAATTCCCCTGCCAGACTTTGATAATCGCGCCACGCTGCCGAATAAGCCCGCCACGTACCCGGAGCCAGCGATGATCGTACCAACGAGGTCACTGGGTCGTCGCCAGCACCCAAAGGTCTGCAGGGCATGGACTGCCGATTAGGTCCGCCTCGGGGGCCAGTCTCCGAAACAGCGCCATCTGTAACCGGGATAAGGCATCAGCAATGTTATTCGCCACCCCCGGGACATGTCGAGCCTTGAACGCTATGTTCAATTGCAAGCATGCCAGTACGAAACAGCGCAGAAGGGACAGCACCGGCGGGGAGCGTGAGCCGAAATTGTTCACGGCTTCCACTACACCCATGTTGTCTGTCCAAAAAATTACTTGCTTATTCGCGAATAAGTGACCCCACAGGCGCACTGCGACGAGCAAGGGAAATAGTTCCAAGAACGCCAAGTTCTTAATGAGCGGCGTCCCCCGCCAGTGGGGAGGCCACCGCTCCGCGCACCATGCCCCACCGAAGTAGGCCCCAAAACCGACTGACCCTGAGGCGTCTGTAAACAACTGCAACTCTGTGTTGTTGGATGGGGGACCTCGCCACAAGGTTCTGCCGTTATAATCCTTTAAAAAACGCAGCCACACCGTCAAGTCCTTTCGGATTTCGGCGGTGATGCGGATGAAGTGGTTGGGTCGTCTCACCCCGACCGTTGCTGCGGAGAGGCGCCTGGCGAAAACCCTCCCGGCCGGCATTACGCGCGCAGCAAATACTAAGTGGCCTAGCAGCGCCTGGAAGTGCCTCAATGATGTTTTCTTGAGAGCTATGAATTCGCGGAGAAGCCTGCTGAGGGCGACCAGCTTCTCCGGAGGGAGCCTGTACTCCATCGCCTCAGAGTCGATTTCTATGCCCAAAAAGGTAAGAGTGGTTGTTGGCCGCACCGTCTTCTCGTCGGCCAAAGGAACGCCGAACTCCCGCGCCAGGGCTGAAAATTCGAACAGCCACCTAGCGCATAAGTCCGAAACCCTGGGGCCAACAAAAAGGAAGTCGTCCAAGTAGTGCATGACCCCCGCTGCCTGCACCCTCTTCCGGGCCACCCATTCTAGGAAGGTGCTAAATGTCTCGAAATAAAAACAAGAAAGCGCCCCTCCCTTTGGTAAGCATAAGTCTATGTAGTACTGACCTTCGAGCATGCAGCCTAGCAAATGAAAGCACTCGGGGTGGACTGGCAAGTGTCTGAAGGCCGATTTGATGTCGGCTTTTGACATTAGAGCCCCTTCTCCCATCCTTTCCACCAGCGCTGCGGCTTGATCGAAGTTCGCGTAAGACACCGAACTCAACTCCCTGTCAATGCCGTCGTTTACCGACGACCCCTCGGGGTAGGATAGGTGTTGTATCAACCTATACTCCCCAGCCTCTTTTTTTGGGGACCACTCCCAATGGGGAAATCCTGAGATTAGGCAAGGGAGGGGACTCGAAGGGGCCAGCCATCCTTCCCAATTGGACTTCCTTCCAGACCTTTTCCCTAGCTACGTCACCGTGTGTCCTGACCAATTTCAAGTTCCGACTAAACTCAGATCCCGCTTGATATTCAAACGGGATCCTAAACCCCTCCTTAAACCCAGCTAAGAGTAGCTGGGCTGCTTCCCTATTGGGATACCTTGCTAGCCACGGTGCCAAATTGGCGACGATTATTGGTGTCGCTGCCCTCGCGTCCAAACGTCCGCCCTGCGCCCCTCCCCCTGCGACCGCCCTTCTTAAAACACTTTGCCTGGGCGTGGCGGCCGCCGCAAAAGGAGCAGATGTGTTGGAAACGGCAGTTGTCGTACGTGCAGTTGGACTGGTTAAACGGCCAACAGACGCCCGAGTTGGTGCGCAGCGACTGGCTAGTCCCTGGTACGTTATTCCGCCATGTCCCCCTACCTCCGGTGCCGCACCTTCGAAAGGAATCTGCCCCGCCCCCAGACACAAACTGCAGATACAGGTTGACGTCCTTGACGTTCCATGGTATCACCACCTCTTGGGCCTTTATTGATTGCCTAAAGCACCGGTCATATGTCCACCAACCCGTTCCCCCGTAAGTGTGGTGTGCTTCCTCGATCATATCGTGATACGTAAAGAGCGATGCGCACGCCTGGGGATCCTTCTCCCCAATTACTCCAGCCAGGATAACAAATGCCTTCGACCAATTGCGAAAGGTGTGTGGGAAAAGCCTCTTTTCCACATCCACCTTCTTCGCTTCCCCCGTCTTTGAGGACGCGGCCAACGCCTCCCTGTAGCCTGGTAGCAGAGATAATATATCTACGTACTCCCCGGCCCATATCTTGTCCTTCACCTCTTTCAGCAAGTGCAAGCCCACTGAGCTAGGTCTGGATGTATAAGAGACCTTATATGCCGCATCGGGCATCCTCTTATCCTTGGCTAGCTCCTCTGAGGCGGGTGCCGCCTGAGGGAGGGGGAGCATGGAGGATGGTGAGTCCACTTGCCCGGCCTGCCCACCGGCCCCTAGAGGTGTGTTGTTAACCGCCTGCGGGGGAACCGCGGCCACTGCCGCTGCTGGAACTACAGGTGTCGCTACCGCTGGCGCCGCCCCCAATGCTGGCGCTACGACTGTCGCTATAGCTGGAGCTATCGCCGCTGCTGATGCGATTAGCGTTGCTAGAACTGGCGCTGCGCTTATCGCTGGTGTCACTACTGCTGGTGACTCTGCCGGTGCATGAGCATCAACAGCTGCCTCTGGAACCAGCCTTCTTCCTTGCTTCGCGCGTCAGCCTGCAGTTGTATGATTTTGTCTACGAAGTACATTCTGATTGATGCGCTAAGTGTCGCGGGAGTGTGATTTCAATTTGCGTGATTTAACTATGTGTTCCGTCTACTGGGTTTTCTGTGAGTATGGGAAGTATCGAGGGTCGACGGAGGCGGATCCGATCCGGATGAAAACTGAATTGCTACTCGCACGAGGTACCGAAACTGACTGAAAGAAACATGAATTGATATGTTATCATCGATACATGGGACCTCCTGCTAACCGAAGAAGGGGCGTTAGGCCTGCTATTTGCAACCGCCCCTTTACCCCCTTCCCGCATGCATATTTGCTATACCAGCATATTTTCCTGATCGTGCCCAGTCAGGGAGTGGGATTACCCGCACCATCCCTGGCCATGCGCTGAACAGGAAGTGGGATCACACACACCAAACCCGGTGGCATGCGGCCCTGTGCTGAACAGTGAGTGGGGGGTTACCCGTCCATAGCAGGGCCATGTGCTGAACAGGAAGTGGGGTTACCCATACAATAGCAGGGCCGTGTGTTAAACAGGAACTGGGATTACCCATACAACCGCAGGGCCGTATATTAAACAGGAAATGGGATTACCCATACAACCGCAGGGCCGTATATTAAACAGGAAATGGGATTACCCATACAACCGCAGGGCCGTATATTAAACAGGAAATGGGATTACCCATACGATAGAGGGAGCCAAGTGCTGAACAGGAAGAGGGATTACCCATGCCCTACCATGGCCTGCGCTGAACAGGAAGTGAAATTAACCCCTACACGCGTTATACCTCTGCCTGCAGCATAACGCACCGTATACCCCACGTCGTCCTGAATGTAGCATGTAACGCTGAACCAATACAGCACATGACCCCCAAAGGCAGTATATACACACACCATATGCTCCACGCAACGGCCGAAGCCAAGCATGCAGCATATACGCCATATAATCCAAACCCGTCATGTAACCGCGCATGTGGTCTATACACATTATATTCAGAACCCAGCACGTAACCGTGATCGCAGTGTATGCCATATAATCCAAATACAGCACGCCACCACGCCTGCGGTACCGTATACACCCCTGTAACCCAAATACCGCACATTATAACACTGACTGTAGCATATATACCCGTTATAATCCAATACGGCGCGTAACCTTGAATGCAGTATATCCACTATACCCGCCATGTAACCCACTTAAAGCACATTATAACACTGAATGCAGCATATATACACCTTATACTCCACATGCCGCACGTAACCGTGAATGCAGTATATACTCTATAAACGACCTTATAACCCTGAATGCAGCATATATACACTTTATAATCCACATACAGCACTTACCCTGAATGCGGTATATACACTATGTACGCCATGTAACCCAATTACAGCACATTACAACACTGAATGCAGCATAAATACATAGGGTGACCAGATTTCGAAAATGAAAAACCGGGACACCTTAAAAAATAATTTATTAAACAAATTACATCACGTGACACCCCCCCGTTGCCATGACAACAAGACACTCTGATGCCCCTGCAGTGTTAGTGTGTATAGAGGTGGGGGCTTTGCTTGGGCCCTTCAACTCTTACAGCCAGGGCATTATTGGCCAGGAATGCCCAGTTCGGAGGGGATTACTACTTCAAAATGTATTTGATTCGTAACAACATCAAAAAACTCTAATACCAATAACTAACAACCACAGACAATGGTAATCTAAACCGTCAAATAAAATGTCTACGGCCCTTGTTCAAGCATGTTTGCGGTACTTACCAGATAAATCAGTGCCTGCAATCCACGACTGTATCCGCCTCTCCGAGCGTCTGAAAGCAATCCAGCGTTCCTGGTGTGTGGCTGAAGAGGTAGGGTGACCAGATTTTGAAAATGAAAAACCGGGACATTTTTTTTTTACATAACAGTTTATTTATTGTAGTACACTTATACTTACGACCATTAGTCTTTGTTACATAGTTGTGTGTGTGTGTGTTGACCTCACTAATCGAACAAAAAAAACCCAGATGTGAATGATTCTGAACCCCTTAACCAGTGTCTGGATGCCCCCTCTTCACAATTTCTAAAGCAGCTGGGATCTTACCTGATCCGCAGTCCCTCAAGGTACTATACTGGAGGGGAGGTGTTCCCTACCTGTCTTTCGAGGTCTCCCGTGTGAAACTTGAGTCAGATCTGGAAGAAAGAAGGGTAGGTTACTTCGGTGTAGGTATACGGCAGTTAAAATAAGACAGGGAGGGTGAGAGACAGAGAGAGAGAGGGTGAGAGATACAGAGAGAGACAGAGAGAGACAGAGACAGACAGAGACAGAGAGGGTGAGAGAGACAGAGACAGAGAGGGTGAGAGAGACAGAGAGAGGGTGAGAGAGAGAGGGTGAGAGAGACAGAGAGAGGGTGAGAGAGACAGAGAGTGGGTGAGAGAGACAGAGAGTGGGTGAGAGAGACAGAGAGTGGGTGAGAGAGACAGAGAGTGGGTGAGAGAGACAGAGAGTGGGTGAGAGAGACAGAGAGTGGGTGAGAGAGACAGAGAGTGGGTGAGAGAGACAGAGAGTGGGTGAGAGAGACAGAGAGTGGGTGAGAGAGACAGAGAGTGGGTGAGAGAGACAGAGAGTGGGTGAGAGAGACAGAGAGTGGGTGAGAGAGACAGAGAGTGGGTGAGAGAGACAGAGAGTGGGTGAGAGAGACAGAGAGTGGGTGAGAGAGAGAGAGAGGGTGACAGAGAGAGAGAGGGTGACAGAGAGAGAGAGGGTGACAGAGAGAGAGAGGGTGACAGAGAGAGAGAGGGTGACAGAGAGAGAGAGGGTGACAGAGAGAGAGAGAGGGTGACAGAGAGAGAGAGGGTGACAGAGAGAGAGAGGGTGACAGAGACAGAGAGAGGGTGACAGAGACAGAGAGAGGGTGACAGAGACAGAGAGAGGGTGACAGAGACAGAGAGAGGGTGACAGAGACAGAGAGAGGGTGACAGAGAGAGGGTGACAGAGAGAGAGAGGCAGACAGAGAAAGAGTGAGAGAGACAGAGAGAGGGTGAGAGAGACAGAGAGAGGGTGAGAGAGACAGAGAGAGGGTGAGAGAGACAGAGAGAGGGTGAGAGAGACAGAGAGAGGGTGAGAGAGACAGAGGGTGAGAGAGACAGACAGAGGGTGAGAGAGACAGAGGGTGAGAGAGACAGAGGGTGAGAGAGACAGAGGGTGAGAGAGAGAGAGAGAGAGAGAGAGACAGAGGGTGACAAAGAGAGAGAGGGTGACAGAGAGAGAGCGTGACAGAGAGAGAGAGCGTGACAGAGAAAGAGAGCGTGACAGAGAGAGAGAGCGTGACAGAGAGAGAGAGCGTGACAGAGAGAGAGAGAGAGCGTGACAGAGAGAGAGAGAGAGCGTGACAGAGAGAGAGAGCGTGACAGAGAGAGAGAGCGTGACACAGAGAGAGAGGGTGACACAGAGAGAGAGGGTGACACAGAGAGAGAGAGAGGGTGACACAGAGAGAGAGAGAGGGTGACACAGAGAGAGAGAGAGGGTGACACAGAGAGAGAGAGGGTGACACAGAGAGAGAGAGAGGGTGTGACACAGAGAGAGAGAGAGGGGGTGACACAGAGAGAGAGAGAGGGGGTGACACAGAGAGAGAGAGAGGGGGTGACACAGAGAGAGAGAGAGAGAGAGAGAGAGAGAGAGGGGGTGACACAGAGAGAGAGAAAGGGTGACACAGAGAGAGAGAGAGGGTGACACAGAGAGAGAGAGAGGGTGACACAGAGAGAGAGAGAGGGTGACACAGAGAGAGAGAGAGGGTGACACAGAGAGAGAGAGAGGATGACACAGAGAGAGAGAGAGAGGATGACACAGAGATAGAGAGGGTGACAGAGAGAGAGAGAGAGGGTGACAGAGAGAGAGAGGGTGACAGAGAGAGAGAGAGAAGGTGACACAGAGAGAGAGAGAGGGGGTGACACAGAGAGAGAGAGAGAGGGTGACACAGAGAGAGAGAGAGAGGGTGACACAGAGAGAGAGAGAGAGGGTGACACAGAGAGAGAGAGAGGGTGTGACACAGAGAGAGAGAGAGGGGGTGACACAGAGAGAGAGAGAGGGGGTGACACAGATAGAGAGAGAGAGGGTGACACAGAGAGAGAGAGGGTGACACAGAGAGAGAGAGAGAGGGGGTGACACAGAGAGAGAGAGAGAGAGAGAGAGAGAGAGAGAGAGAGAGAGAGAGAGAGAGAGAGAGAGAGAGAGAGAGAGAGAGAGAGAGAGAGAGAGAGAGGGGGTGACACAGAGAGAGAGAGAGGGTGACACAGAGAGAGAGAGAGAGGGTGACACAGAGAGAGAGAGAGGGTGACACAGAGAGAGAGAGAGAGGGTGACACAGAGAGAGAGAGAGGGTGACACAGAGAGAGAGAGAGGATGACACAGAGAGAGAGAGAGGATGACACAGAGAGAGAGAGAGGATGACACAGAGATAGAGAGGGTGACAGAGAGAGATAGAGGGTGACACAGAGAGAGAGGGTGACACAGAGAGAGAGAGAGAGGGTGACACAGAGAGAGAGAGAGGGTGACACAGAGAGAGAGAGAGGATGACACAGAGAGAGAGAGAGGATGACACAGAGATAGAGAGGGTGACAGAGAGAGAGAGAGAGAGAGGGTGACAGCGAGAGAGAGGGTGACAAAGAGAGAGAGAGAAGGTGACAGAGGGTGAGAGAGACAGAGGGTGAGAGAGACAGAGACAGAGAGAGAGAGGGACAGAAAGGGAGAGGGACAGAGAGGGAGAGGGACAGAGAGGGAGAGGGTGAGAGGGTGAGGGTGAGAGGGGGAGGGAGAGAGGGGGAGGGAGAGGGGGAGACAGACACGGGTACACACACACACACACTGGTACACACACACACACACACTGGTACACACACACACACTGGTACACACACACACACACACTGGTACACACACACACACACTGGTACACACACACACACACACTGGTACACACACACACACTGGTACACACACACACACACTGGTACACACACACACACTGGTACACACACACACACACACACTGGTACACACACACACACTGGTACACACACACACACACACACACACACACACACACACACTGGTACACACACACACACTGGTACACACACACACACTGGTACACACACACTGGTACACACACACACACACACTGGTACACACACACACTGGTACACACACACACACTGGTACACACACACACTGGTACACACGTACACTGGTCCACTGGTACACTGGTACACACACACACACACACACACACACACACACACACACACACACACACACACACACACACACACACACACACACACACTGGTACATACACACACACACACACACTGGTACACACACACACTGGTACACACACACACACACACACACACACACACACACACACACTGGTACACACACACACACTGGTACACACACACACACTGGTACACACACACTGGTACACACACACACACACACTGGTACACACACACACTGGTACACACACACACACTGGTACACACACACACTGGTACACACGTACACTGGTACACTGGTACACTGGTACACACACACACACACACACACACACACACACACACACACACACACACACACACACACACACACACACACACACACACACACACACACTGGTACATACACACACACACACACACTGGTACACACACACACTGGTACACACACACACTGGTACACACACACACACACACACACACACACACACACACACACACACACACACACACACACACACACACACACACACACACGTACACTGGTACACACACACACCACTGGTACACACACACACAGACACTGGTACACACACACACACAGACACTGGTACACACACACACACACACACAGACTGGAGTACAGAGGCAGCCACGAGCAGGTGGCTCTCCGCCTCCCCCTGCACCCACCCCCGCGCCCATCTCCCGCACCTAGGGGGGGGGGGGATAGGAGCGCCGGGACACAAAGGTAAACTGCCGCCGCCCCCCCTCCCCCGGAGGGCAGCCACGGGCTCCCGGGGCAGAATGGGGGAACACCGCGCAGCCACCACTGCCAGCCCCCGCGCCCATCTCCCGAACCAAGGGGACGGGGGGGGGGGGGGAAGGGAGCGCCAGGACAGGGGGCAAAGGATAAAAAACCCACCTCCTATCCCCCCGGGCGGGCAGAGGGGGGGAAACACCGCGCAGAAGAGCCAGGAGCCACGTGTGCTCTGCCGCAGGAAGCGGAAGCCCCGCCCCCAGGCACCCTTCCTTCCATCAATTCCACATGCCGGTCCTTGGTGAAGGATGATGCCGGGGGGCGGGGCTTAATGCCGGGACGCTGGGGATTGGCCAACAAGGTAGGAAACTGCCGGGTGGGGGGGGGGGGGAGGGGGTTGGCATTAAAAAAAAAAAAAATACTTACCAGCCGGGCTGCTGCAGTCTCCTCCTCCGCGCCGCCGCAGACTCGCGCACAGCGCACATGCACCGCAGCTTACTCGCGCACAGCGCACCGCAGCTTACTCGCACACAGCGCACCGCAGCTTACTCGCGCACCGCCGGCGACAAAATTTTTTTAAATGGGGACACATTGAGGACAATCCGGGACATTTCCGGTACACACAAAAAATCGGTACAGCTCACGAAAAACCGGGACTGTACCGGCAAAATGGGGACGGGTGGTCACCCTATGAAGAGGTGAGGGACTCCCTCCTCTCAAACGGAAAAGAAGAGCAAAAAATAGAGTTGGAACATACCTATCATACAGGGATGAGAGAGAGAGACAGAGAATGAGAGAGAGACAGAGAATGAGAGAGAGACAGAGAATGAGAGAGAGACAGAGAATGAGAGAGAGACACAGAGAGAGAGAGACAAAAGTAATGTACTGTATAACCATTATACCGTACCCCCTAGTATTCGTGTAATCATTGTCCCACACCCCCTATTACTCACGCTTTGGCAATACTGAAATGTTCTTTTGTCATGCCAATAAAGCTGATTTGATTTGAGAGACAGAGACACACACAGAGACACAGAGAGAGACAGAGATACAGAGACACACACAGACACACAGAGAGAAACAGAGACACACAGAGAGAGACAGAGACACAGAGAGAGAGACAGAGACACATAGACACACACAGAGACACAGAGACACACAGAGAGAGACAGAGACACACAGAGAGAGACAGAGACACAGAGAGAGAGAGAGAGAGACACGGGCCTATTTAGTAAGCGTCGATAAGGCTGCGTCTATAGTATTTCAGACGGAGGGAAGGCACACGCTGCAATACACTTGCTGAAGTCTGAGCTTTTTTATGGCTTTGCAGGGTATGCTTCGGGCGCGATTTGGGGGCGTGGCAATGAATATTTGGAGGCGTGGCAATAACGTTCCGGCGCGGACGTCACTTCCCTACCTCACATCCCGATCCACCGGCATTTTTTCAGATGCAGCATCTGAAGCACTGTGCAGACAAGAAGAAAAATGCACACAATGCGCACCAGAGATTAAAATATAGTAAATTATTTATTAATAAAACAAGAAATAACCATGGGGGATCCAACCCCACCTCAGTACATATGCGTCACAGATCCGGGTTCGGTTACAGAGTGACCTGACGTGTCACGACAGGTCACTCTGCGCGTATTCTGACAGGCTGAGACGGCGTTTGCAGGTAGGAATTTATATATACACTATATCTTCATCTCCTTCATAGTAATGACATTAAAAACACATTTATTCACAGAATTAAGTAGTCACTGTGTGGGATTAGTTTAAGATTTATTTATTAGATAATTTATCACTATGTAACACACTTTAAATCACAAATAAATAGGTATCACATTATTGCAATATATTCAGTTGTAAGATATTAATGTTATTTGTAACACACAGTAGATTAGAAACATCACAATAATTAAGTATTAAATGTAATATTTATTGATCCCTGTAGCACTATTACAATTTGTTGGCATGGTAATCTATAACAGGGGAGCGCAAACTTCTGAAGCTGCGTCCCCCTGCCTGGCCTCCCCCGGTCTTGCGCCCCCTCTCCTACCTGCCAGCACACTCCGGGGTCGAGTGACGTCACATGACCCCGCGGTGTCATTTGATGCCGCGTTGCCATGGAGACGTGTCTGAATCCCGGTCAGTGTTACTGTTGCAGAGGCCTCACGTGATCCCCGGCATTTCATTTAAATGCCTTGGGGAGGAGCGCGGGACCTCTGCACCCGCCCGCGCACCCCCAGACAAATCTCCCGCCCCCCAGTTCACGCACCACTAACCTATAACATTATGTGTGTGTATATGTGTGTGTAAATATATATATACACATATACACACACATATATATATGTATATATATATATTTATATATACATATATATATCTTCTTCTCTCCGAAGAAGACCGTTTTATATGTATGTATGTATGTGTGTGTATATATATATGTATGTGTGTGTATATATATATATATATATATAAAAGTATACATTACCGCATAGCAGCAAAAAGGGAGACAGCACTCAGGTGAATGAAAATTTTCATTCACCTGAGTGCTGTCTCCCTTTTTGCTGCTATGCGGTAATGTATACTTTTATTATTTATATGGGACATGCACCTATTCATTATTGAATTTCTATTGGAGAGCCAGTGATTTTTTATCACATATATATATATATATATATATATATATATATATATATATATATATATAAACATACGTATGTGTGTATATATATATATATGTGTGTGTGTGTGTGTGTGTCATACAAGAATCTATTACTGTATTATCTAAAATCAGTAACACATGTGATCTATTATGCCATTACCAATTGGACTGTAGGACTATAAAACCATTACGAGTGAGTTGTAGCATTATCCCCTGATGAAATCGGCCGTGTGCTGAAGAAACGCGTAGGTACTTTCTTCTCGTTATTGCCACACTATCCGTCTTGACGCCGGAAGGGAAGTTGGTACGCAACCAAGACGAGACACCGGAATTACAGAGTGGAATCACAACTGCATACTACAGATTGCCGGAGGACCACACTGCGAGGGGCGCAGCCTATCGAGTTTCCCGGTCATCGTCCAAAGTCTGGAGCTGCGGATTGACCACCGGATTACCACGGAGCCCGAGCTTGTCTCACACAATGCTTTTACCAAACGGGCGTTTGTGAGTTTGTTATTTTTATCTTGTCCAGGAAATGAAACTGTTAAACCAAATTTACACATGGAGCGGGCGCTTTCTCTTCTTTTTGTTTTGTTTAGATATCTATCGAGGAGGTGGTTGTTTCCCTGAAGAGAGCTGCCAGGGCTCCAGAGGACGCCCGAATTGGATCCTTTTATGATTGAGTTATAACATAGCTATTAGAGCTAGGTTTCTGGACTTTTATTGTGTTTAGGCATAGTGTTTATTATTATTTTATTACAACTACTTTTTAGTAATTGCACTGTTATTAATTCTGGCCACTATTTCTCACTGCCATTATAATCTCTCTCTAGCCACAACCAGATTGCTATATCAGCTATATTATTTATTGGTTATACCAGGGGAGCACAAACTTTTGCAGCTCGCCTCGCTGCCTTCCCTCTGCTGGTGCTCGCGCCCCCCCCCCACTTACCTTGATGCGGCGTTACGTGACCTGCAGCGGCATTTGACGAGGGTGACGTCACATGACCCCGCGGCGTAATTTAACACCGCGTTGCCATGGACACGAGTGACGCCGGCAGAGTCAAGGTTAGTAATAGCATTGCAGAGGCCTAGCGTTATCCCCCGTCATTTAATTTTAATGCCTCGAGGAAGTGCGCGGGGCCTCTGCAACCGCCCGCGCCACCCCCCCCCGAAAAATCTCCCCCCCCCCACTTTGCGCACCTCTGGGTTATACCATATATATATATATATATATACACACACACACATATACACACACACACACACACACACACGTGTATGTGTGTATAAAACAGACTATATATATACATATAGTATGATATATATATATACATACTATATGTGTATGTATATATATATATATACATATATATATATGTATATATATATATATATATATGTATATATATATATATATATATATACGACTATTAAGGTTAAAGATAATGGTGAAAGACAGGGTTGCAGACCTGTCTAAGACATGCAAATGAATATACAGGAATATTTACAGTATATATATATATATATATATTGCGCGCGCACACACACATATAACGTTTTATCCAACTTTTTCATTTATCATTTGTAGAGAAAATGAACATTGTCGCCAGAAGCGCTATTTTTTCAAAATGTAACATCTCTACTAGTGTAAAATGATACTTCATATAAAGCAGGTTATGGGACCCAGTATAAAATGACTATAATGTCTCTTATCACATCCCAGTATACACTGGCGACACACTTTATCGCAGTGCGGCCAGATCCGCAAGCCGGGAGATTTCCCGGCTTGCTAGTGGCCGCCCCTCGGCGTGCCGCGCGTCATAGACGCGCGGTCACGCGTCTTCGGGAGCCTGCGCCCCCTGCACGCGCGTCCAGGGCTCCCCGAGGGAGCCCTGGTGTCCCGCGATCTGCGGGACGGCGGCAGGGGGTTCCGGGGGACCCGGCGGACCCGGCAGCGGGAGGGAGAGCGCCCCGATCGGAGGGCGCTCTTCCGCTGCTTCGGCGCGCGCCCGTCACACTCGGGCGCGCGCCAGGCTACTGCTGCGGCACAGAACGGGCAAATGCTCGAATAAACTGTGCCGCAGCAGTATGGATACTTTCTATTATCACAAGCTGCTAACATGTGACAGGGCTCAGAGTCTGAGCCCAGAATGTGACATACTGAACATTCTCATTCTAAATTTCAAAAAATATTGTGTTGATTTCTGACCTGACTGCCGTGGTTACAGCTCAACCACTCTGTTCTACTGCATGTCACCACTTTCTGCCACAACCAGCTGACGGTGGATCTGCAAGGAGTTCAACGCTCATTGGCATCACATCTGTGGCTTGGTTAACGTATCATTTCTCCAGCTTTTTATTGTATTGTTTTGAAGTAGATTATATTTATTTAGTTGAATAGATATTTATTTAGTTTAATAGATATTTATTTAGTTAAATAGATTATATTTGTAAGTTTAATAAGTTATATTTCTTAGTTTAATAAGTTATATTTCTTAGTTTAATAAATTATATTTCTTAGTTAAATAAGTTATATTTCTTACAGTAGTTTAATAAATTATATTTCTTAGTTTAATAAGTTATATTTCTTAGTTTAATAAATTATATTTCTTAGTTTAATAAGATATATTTGTTAGTTTAATAAGTTATATTTCTTAGTTTAATAAGTTATATTTCTTAGTTTAATAAGTTATATTTCTTAGTTTAATAAATTATATTTCTTAGTTTAATAAGTTATATTTCTTAGTTTAATAAGTTATATTTGTTAGTTAATAGATTATATTTGTTAGCACAGTAGATTATATTTAGTAGTATTTAAGTCTCCCCCTCAGTGCCCCATTAGGACCCGTGCGCATATTTCACATCTTTTCGGAGTCGCTTATTTTTTAGACCCTCGGAGCCGAAACCTAAAGGGGTCAGCTAAGAAAGTTCGGATCAAGAGGAGCCGCACAGTTTAAAGACAGAACATTTCCAAGGGAGATGGAGACAATTTGGGTAAGATCTGATTAAAGGACAACCTTTGGGGAAGGAAAGGGTGACGCGGGAGTGTAAGAGGGGGGTGAGAGAGCAAGGTGGTGTGTCAGATTGGGGCAGAGCAAGAGAACGCAAAAATGATGGGGATTTGCTGCACACCAAAAAAAACAATTAGTGATACTTTTACCGGTGCCCCTTAGTCTCAGGGAAGACCGGCATTTCGTCCAATGTATACAATATGATTGATGGAAAAGGGCACACGGATTTGAATAAAAAAAGATAATTTATTGTGCCACAGACTACAATGTTTCGGCTGCTGGCCTTTCTTTACTGGCTTTAGTGGGTTTAGCCACTTTACCTGAGAAAGGCCAGCAGGCTGAAATGTTGTTGTCTATGGCAATGCAAGAGAAAACAGGTTGGGGGGGTGGGTTCTCACAAGGTCGCCGACCCATGGGTGAGTGTCCCCGGTGGCAACTAGTCCTGGACCCCGGGAAAGCTGTCTGTGGCCCATACAAGCTGAGTAACATGTAGAAAGGACACATGTATGTTCAGAATGAGTTAGCATGGTATTTTGAGAGGCATCATAGCAGGTCAGTGCAAGTCAGTGCAGAGCACTGCAAGGTCAGTCAATATGAGGAAGGGTCCGATGGAGGAGTTGGAGGGTCCCAGAATATCTCTTAAAGCAGGGGTGGGCAAATCGAGGGTTGCGACATTTTCTTGGGGAGGAGGGGCTCGGCGCTTACAGTGGCCCCTCGCTCTTCCCCACAGCATTTAAATTAAATGCCGGAAATCGCGCGCAAGGCCTCTGTAAGTTCCCTTTCCTTGATTCCGGCGGCTTCTGGAGACAGCAACGTGGCGTCACATGATGTGGCATTGCCATAGCAACGTGATATCACATGACGTCGTTACATCAGAACGTCGGAGACAAGGTGGGGAGGGGGGAGCAGGGGAAAAAGGTTGCGCAACCCTGTCTTAAAGCATTGTCTTGCATACAGATCAGAGGCGAAGAATGGATATGGATATCCGATGTGAAGGAGGAAATAATACTGAGATCACTACCGCTAAGACCGATTCGATGGAAGAAGGTGAGTGATGAAATAGCCGTCACTGTGTAACTCTTCCAATTACCTGCAACTTCATGCAGAGAAATAGCAACGCTTGTTTTTAACGCATTAAGCGCCTAATGGGGAATTCAACTGCTGAGAGTTTAAGGGAGTTACTCACCAAACTCAGCGACGTTTCTGTGTCTCTGTGATAACTCCCCCAGGACATGCTTGAAAACCAGAGGTAACTCAATGTATTTTTGATAAATAGAAACATGACCTTCTGGGGAGGGGTATATAATGGGTACTGGGCCTGGTGAGGTGGGTATAACGGGTTCTGGGCCTGGTGAGGTGGGTATAACGGGTACTGGGCCTGGGGAGGGGCGTATAGCAGGGTACTGGGCCTTGGGAGGGTTGTATAACTGGGTACTGGGCCTTGGGAGGGTTGTATAACTGGGTACTGGGCCTTGGGAGGGTTGTATAACTGGGTACTGAGCCTGGGGAGGTGGGTATAACGGGTATTTGCCCTGTGGAGGGCGGTATAACGTGGTATTGGGGAGGGGGTATAAGTGGCACAGGAGCTCTTGCGATACAGAGTATCACTGTCCCTGGTTACAAACACTTCATGTCTCCTGCAGATCAGGACACGCACGAAGGTGGTGCCCTTTGTGCCACCGGACGACGAGGCGGGCTACGAGGCGGACGACGAGGCATACGATAAAGCGGGCGTCAAGTGGTGCGAAGAGGTGGGCTACAAGGCGGCCGATGAGGCAGACGACGAAGCGGATGTCAAGTCTGGCGACGTGGTGGACAATGGCCTAGGAGAATACGAGAGGTGTGGACGGATCTGCTGCTTCACCTTTTTTAGGCGGAGGAGAAGACCCCGGGAGCAGGTAGCAGAATATGAGAGGTGCGGACAGATCTGCTGCTTCACCTTTTTTAGGCGGAGCAGCAGACCCCAGGAGCAGGTAGCAGAGGAGCCAGGGCGTAGATCCAGGGGTATTCTAGGGGCCCTGAGAAGTTGGTTTGACCGCAGGAGAGGCAGATAAGATCAGGAAGGCTGCGGGAGGGGCAGGTACTAGAGGGAGATTGGGATATTGGGCGTGAGAGGGTGAGAGAGAACAAGGAGCAGGGCCGGAGCACGGGTTTCATGCGCCCCAGGCAAAACTTAAAATTTGTGCCCCAGTTGTATAAAAAATAATAAGATAAATAAAATAATAAAATAAACAGTGGCGTAGCTATCGGGGCTGCAGGGGGTGCGACCGCACCCCAGCGCGACGCAAAATAAAAATAAAAGGGCGCCAAAATACTGGATAAAAAAAAGAATAATAATTTTAAAAAAAAGATAAATAAATTAGAAATAATAAGAGGAAAAAATAATAATGATTATTAATGCGCCCCTAGGACCTTTGCGCGCTAGGCGACCGCCTAATGGCCGGCCGGCCCTGCGAGGTATGCGGGAGGAAAAGGGGTGAATGGGATAGATATGCAGGGGGATGGGGGAGCAGGTGAGTTATTCACAGGGGCACAAGGGCCCCATCACCCGCATCTCTATATACTGAGTGTGCCCCTGTGTATAACAACGCTGATCTGTGCTGTTCCATCTGATCTCACTGCGCAGTGATCCAGGGACCATCCGATCGCCATTTAATGGGGTCAGGAAGGAATTTTTTTCCCCCATTGCACAGCAGGGGTTATGTTTCGCCTTCCTCTGGATCACAGCAACAAACTGCCCTTTGTGCATGAATTATCAGTGAGATCTTTATACACCCTGCATTGGTCTTCACCCCTTTGCTGCCGGAGGGGCCTGCAGTGCATTGCTCTGCGTGTTACTATATCGCTCTGCAATGTGCTGCAGGCCCCTCCCAGCAAAGAGATTAATTATTTAAATAAAATACTCTCTTTAACCCAACCTATGTGTATTGTCTTTTCTATCCGTTGTATCTATTGCTAACAGCTCAGTGATTCTTCCCCAGGACGCTGCACTAGTGTCACGCTGCCAAGCCCGGGTGTGAGGGAGATTTATAGGGTCACATATACACTTCTGCCAAAACACGAGTGCAAACAGGGAGCCCCTCTGATCTCATATCTTTTATAACACAAAACGGTATCTAAAAAGGTAAAAAGAACATACATGGGATTCTGCTACAAATATCTCTCTAATTACAAACCAATTAGCAAATCATTCAGATTAGAGTCGAGCGAAAAGAAAGGGTTAAGTATCTCATGTACAGTATATGCAGTGCAGGCTGTTCTGCGCATTACATGCAGGGGGCAAAGGTTAGGAGATATAAGTAATACTGATCTCAGAGCTGACCGGCTGACCTGCTCTACCGGCTGACCGGCTGATCTGCTCTACTGGCTGACCGGCTGACCTGCTCTTCTGGCTGACCGGCTGACCTGCTCTACCGGCTGACCGGCTTCCCTTCTTCCAGCTAACTGACCTGAATTGTGGCCCCTGTATCTCCCAATTAAACGTTTTATTGGCATATTCTTGTTTGACTCGTTCTATACAGACATTTTCTATACATTCATTGTGGGATTTGATAACATCTGTAAGATCTCTCAGAACATCACATTCTGTACGTTTGTGCTGAATATTTTTCCATTCTCAATTTACTTAGGGGCCTATGCAGAGAGCAGCGCTGGAAATAATTGGAATTGGTAATAAATTGTACCTGTAATGGCGTGATTTTATCTCCATATGCAGAAAGGTCAGAGAACTGCATTTAAAATCATGCTTGATTATGGAGAGTTTCAACCGGCGAGATGCGCGCTGGTGAAACATGTTTGAAAAAAAGCGCGTTTTTTTTTTTCTTTTCACTCTCGCCGGTGAGCTCCAGTTTCCTGCCAACTTTTGTTGGCGGAGCTAATTGTAGAATTTCTCTCCATTTTAATGGCGCGAACAGCCGCTAGATGGCGATCGTGCCTTTCTGCATACGGCCCTTTTCAAAACTGGCGAGATTTTGGTTCTCGCCAGCCGTGCGGCGAATTCTACTAAAAAAAAAAAAAAAAAATGGCGCTTTTTACTCAACTCGCCATTTCCAACCTTATTATAGCCATATAGCGCTAAAAAACGCCGAAATTTCCGTTCGCGCTGCTCTCTGCATAGGCCCCTTAATATTAGTTTTTGGCTTCAATTATTTATATCGAGCCCAAAATACCTTTATACAGAATGCTGTTCCCTTTATCCCACAAATGCTGCTTCATTAAAGCCCAGGGGTGGCACTTTGTGCATTCTCAAACTTTTAGGCAACATCCCTAATTTCCAAAAGTGGGATAAAATCTGTGCATATTTAAATGGTTAATTTTTCCATTTTTCCATTGTGACAAAATATCAATTTTCTCACTCAGACTACTAAATCCCTCCCCAAATATATCCGTTTCACATAAAAGTGTGTGCGCGTCTCCTTCCGCCTAACTGGCACGTCGTCCTTACGGGCGCCACTCCATGTAACTCCACGCTGCCCTCCAGTGGCAAAAGAAATAAGATACATTTACTATACTCGTCTGGCAGCTGCTCCCGTATAAGGTGGGTAACTCTGTATTAGGGGTCTTGGTTAGAGTATATTTTATACTTATGTCGGATAGATGAGGAATTAATATTCCTAACGGGTTATTGTGAGAGGCCTTAGATCTTATCCTATATGCACGCAGCCCTCGCCTCTCTGACCTTGAACACGTACTTCAATCTGATTTTTTGAGACGTGAAACTGGATTTCCCAAAACAAACTGATTTTAAACACTGACAAGACTGTAACAATGGTATTTGGGACCAGAGCTAAATTGCTAAAGCTGCCAATGACAGAGCTTCAGATAAAAACCAGCTCTAATACCATCCTAGCCCCTGTTACTTGTTTGAAATATCTGGGCATATAGTTCAACTCCCATTTAACATTTGGGTTGCACATTGATACCCTGACATCCAAATCCTATGCCAAACTAGGTGTACTTTACAGGAACAAATCCTCCCTAAGGCCCTCATGCAGTAATCGCCTACAGCGATTCAGTAAGCCCAGAGAAGCTGGCGATTAGAGCAAAAATAACCGGTTTTTTTTTTTGCCGGAAAATAAATAAATAAATAAAATCTGCAGACGCGCGGTGATAAGCCACTTTTCGGCACTGATCGCCAGTTTTTCAAACACGCTCAATTCTATAAGCTCTGATCAGCTTATTGCGGCTGATCGCCACTTTAAAATTGCTGTTTCTTCTCCAAATTGTCCAGCCACAAAAGTAGGCAAGAAGGTGGGGTGAAGCTGCGATGAAAATAAAATGCATGTATCCCGGAGCTGATATCCATTAATATCAGCACCAGAAACCCCCGGCATGAATCCGATGCATAAAAAATGCATTTACAGGCAACTTCATTACCGCCAAGGCAATGAAGGGGTTATACACCCGTGCCAGGCTTATTGTGGGTAGCGGGGGTGGGAGAAGGTGGCATTTGGCCCTGGGTGGGTGTTTAGGCCTTGCCAGGGGGTTGGGGGATGACTTAACCTCTTCTTTAACTTAGCGGTTAATACCGCTAAGGTAATGAAGGGGTTAACCCCTCCCACTACCCCCCCACCCAGTAGGCCTAAACACCCATCCTTGGGGCCAATACCCCGTTCACCCACCCCCGCTACCCACAATAAACACAAATACACATAACAGCCCCACTGGCCACCTCCTAGGTCCCTAATAAACCATTACAATATTCATAAAACCATTATTTTGTTTACACCCAGGATTATTACATGGGATTAGGGCTATGTTATTCAGTGAGGGGTTGTATGTTTGTATTCGTAGGGACAGGCAAGGCCGGAGCCAGATGGGGTTCTCCTGCCTCTGTCCTCCCTGTCTCCTGACCCTTCCTGTAGCCGGACAAAGAAGAAGAAGCAGGCACACGGTCTTACTCAAAGGAGGTTTAACATGCCATAAAGTCCAACGTTTCGGCAGTCAAATACTGCCTTTCTCAAGGTGAAGGCTACCAAACACAAGAAAACAGTCACAATATATACCACCCCCCCTGATACTCACCCCTCCCCATTCTGCCACATAACCAGGATGCTGACGCCCACCTGATGACACCAGAGCTACCATATGGCGCCCCCTAGTGACGTCAGACGTCTAGGTCTAAATCCCTGGCAATACAGCATAGAGCTGTCTTGGAGGACTGCAGCCACAGCCACACATGGGGGAGTGTTCAGTCTGGGGAGAGGTGTGGCTGTGGCTGCAGTCCTCCAAGGCAGCTCTATGCTGTATTGCCAGGGATTTAGACCTAGACGTCTGACGTCACTAGGGGGCGCCATATGGTAGCTCTGATGTCATCAGGTGGGCGTCAACATCCTGGTTATGTGGCAGAGTGGGGTGAAATAGGACCGGTATCTGTTAGACTTCCATCGCCCTATCTTTTGTATCGCAGCTACTGACAGCCCCGCGCGTGATGCTTCCGTTGCCGCCCCAATCCGGAACGAATGTGTCCCGTATTGTGCCTCGTCGAGGCCCTGGTGTCTTAGGCACATGCGGAAAACCCGCAGGTACTGGAATCTAGATAACGGTACCCCGTCCGCGTGAAGGAGCAGGGGGCCCTGACCGTCTGGCCTGCATGCCAAGTATTCCCTGAGCGTGCTCACTGGGCAAAATTTGGTCCCTGGTAGCCTAGCAAAGATATCCACGCTCCCCTCCCCCGCTGGTCTGTTTTTGACCTTTTCACGTGTAGTTTGACCCACCCTTCCCCTAAGACTATGTCCTCAAACTGCATCCCTCCCTCGCCTTTGCGCGACGCGCACACCAGTTCCCCGGCTCGCAGTGCTGCGAAGAAAGCCAATGCAAACGTCAGCCGGAAAAGTTTCGCCTCGAACCCCGATAGGCACACTCTGTCTGCGGCCTGCATTAAACCCTCTAATATCGCTGGTGTCACTGGCCTTCTGCTGTCATTTGCCGCCGTCCCCTTCGTTAACCACGCTAGGACCCTTTTGATGATAAATGCCTTCGTTGGGTCCCCCTTGCCCTCTAGCTGCAAAAAGAAGGAGACTCCTGTCACTTTTTTCCCTATGGACCCTCCCGATAAACCCCTTGCCCTTAAGTTTAGGACAAATGATAGCAAGGTCCCGACTCCCAATACGTCGAGACCCAATTCCCCTGCCAGACTTTGATAATCGCGCCACGCTGCCGAATAGGCCCGCCACGTACCCGGAGCCAGCGATGATCGTACCAACGAGGTCACTGGGTCGTCGCCAGCACCCAAAGGTCTGCAGGGCATGGACTGCCGATTAGGTCCGCCCCGGGGGCCAGTCTCCGAAACAGCGCCATCTGTAACCGGGATAAGGCATCAGCAATGTTATTCACCACCCCCGGGACATGTCGAGCCTTGAACGCTATGTTCAATTGCAAGCATGCCAGTACGAAACAGCGCAGAAGGGACAGCACCGGCGGGGAGCGTGAGCCGAAATTGTTCACGGCTTCCACTACACCCATGTTGTCTGTCCAAAAAATTACTTGCTTATTCGCGAATAAGTGACCCCACAGGCGCACTGCGACGAGCAAGGGAAATAGTTCCAAGAACGCCAAGTTCTTAATGAGCGGCATCCCCCGCCAGTGGGGAGGCCACCGCTCCGCGCACCATGCCCCACCGAAGTAGGCCCCAAAACCGACTGACCCTGAGGCGTCTGTAAACAACTGCAACTCTGTGTTGTTGGATGGGGGACCTCGCCACAAGGTTCTGCCGTTATAATCCTTTAAAAAACGCAGCCACACCGTCAAGTCCTTTCGGATTTCGGCGGTGATGCGGATGAAGTGGTTGGGTCGTCTCACCCCGACCGTTGCTGCGGAGAGGCGCCTGGCGAAAACCCTCCCAGCCGGCATTACGCGCGCAGCAAATACTAAGTGGCCTAGCAGCGCCTGGAAGTGCCTCAATGATGTTTTCTTGAGAGCTATGAATTCGCGGAGAAGCCTGCTTAGGGCGACCAGCTTCTCCGGAGGGAGCCTGTACTCCATCGCCTCAGAGTCGATTTCTATGCCCAAAAAGGTAAGAGTGGTTGTTGGCCGCACCGTCTTCTCGTCGGCCAAAGGAACGCCGAACTCACGCGCCAGGGCTGAAAATTCGAACAGCCACCTAGCGCATAAGTCCGAACCCCTGGGGCCAACAAAAAGGAAGTCGTCCAAGTAGTGCATGACCCCCGCTGCCTGCACCCTCTTCCGGGCCACCCATTCTAGGAAAGTGCTAAATATCTCGAAATAAAAACAAGAAAGCGCCCCTCCCATTGGTAAGCATAAGTCTATGTAGTACTGACCTTCGAGCATGCAGCCTAGCAAATGAAAGCACTCGGGGTGGACTGGCAAGTGTCTGAAGGCCGATTTGATGTCAGCTTTTGACATTAGAGCCCCTTCTCCCATCCTTTCCACCAGCGCTGCGGCTTGATCGAAGTTCGCGTAAGACACCGAACTCAACTCCCTGTCAATGCCGTCGTTTACCGACGACCCCTCGGGGTAGGATAGGTGTTGTATCAACCTATACTCCCCAGCCTCTTTTTTTGGGGACCACTCCCAATGGGGAAATCCTGAGATTAGGCAGTATATACACACACCATATGCTCCACGCAATGGCCCGAAGCCAAGCATGCAGCATATACACCATATAATCCAAACCCGTCATGTAACCGCGCATGTGGTCTATAAACATTATATTCAGAACCCAGCACGTAACCATGATTGCAGTGTATACCATATAATCCAAATACAGCACGCCACCACCACTGCGGTACCGTATACACCCCTGTAACCCAAATACCGCACATTATAACACTGACTGTAGCATATATACCCGTTATAATCCAATACGGCGCGTAACCTTGAATGCAGTATATCCACTATACCCGCCATGTAACCCACTTAAAGCACATTATAACACTGAATGCAGCATATATACACCTTATACTCCACATGCCGCACGTAACCGTGAATGCAGTATATACTCTATAAACGACTTTATAACCCTGAATGCAGCATATATACACTTTATAATCCACATACAGCACTTACCCTGAATGCGGTATATACACTATGTACGCCATGTAACCCAATTACAGCACATTACAACACTGAATGCAGCATAAATACATAGGGTGACCAGATTTCGAAAATGAAAAACCAGGACACCTTAAAAAATAATTTATTAAACAAATGACATCACGTGACACCCCCCGTTGCCATGACAACAAGACACTCTGATGCCCCTGCAGTGTTAGTGTGTATAGAGGTGGGGGCTTTGCTTGGGCCCTTCAACTCTTACAGCCAGGGCATTATTGGCCAGGAATGCCCAGTTCGGAGGGGATTACTACTTCAAAATGTATTTGATTCGTAACAACATCAAAAAACTCTAATACCAATAACTAACAACCACAGACAATGATAATCTAAACCATCAAATAAAATGTCTACGGCCCTTGTTCAAGCATGTTTGCGGTACTTACCAGATAAATCAGTGCCTGCAATCCACGACTGTATCCGCCTCTCCGAGCGTCTGAAAGCAATCCAGCGTTCCTGGTGTGTGGCTGAAGAG
>NW_027454366.1:520000-527500 GCF_040206685.1 Ascaphus truei
TTGGCGGTGCTCACGGGTTGTAAATAGTATGAGTGAAAAGAGAAAAAAGTAACCCGTATGGGAGCACTCAGGTATGCAGATTAACATATAGTATTTTATTTATTTGACACAGTGCAAAAAAGGATAAGTAAACAGTACATGATTAAAAACACTTAAAAAAGGCTAGGACCCCTGTCACGGGTACTACCCATAGACACAAGTGGGCAAAACTAGGGAATGACTCAAATTGTCAACCCTTAACATGAAAATGGATAGTGACTCAAGAAACACTTGGATCGGTCAGAATAAATCACAACAGGTTAATGGGTTCACAGGCACCTATACAAAGCTAAAGATAATACGTACTACACACCAATGAAGTGACTAGTCAAAATATAAATGACAATCTTAAACCATCATGAATCTGCTTGAGCATACAATTATGTAACCAATACCAACAGCACAAATTAATCACTTGAAGGAAAAAGGTGGCATGATGGGATGAAGTCACTAGATGTGTAGAGCAATGAAGTGTGTGAATAGCATGTATGGAAAATTGCCTGATGAACACCTATTAGATAACCTTGTGTGTGTTGTCAGTATCCATAATGAAAAAATAGAGTGTCACAGTCCAGAGATTAGTTGCACCAGTGCTGGGTAGCATAGTTACGTGAACATCTGTCAGGGGTCCTGCCTAGCACCCCCACTCCGACGCACCCCCACTCCAAGTCTAAGTCTCTGGACGAAACGCGTCGGAGTGGGGGTGCTAGGCAGGACCCCTGACAGATGTTCACGTAACTATGCTACCCAGCACTGGTGCAACTAATCTCTGGACTGTGACACTCTATTTTTTCATTATGGATACTGACAACACACACAAGGTTATCTAATAGGTGTTCATCAGGCAATTTTCCATACATGCTATTCACACACTTCATTGCTCTACACATCTAGTGACTTCATCCCATCATGCCACCTTTTTCCTTCAAGTGATTAATTTGTGCTGTTGGTATTGGTTACATAATTGTATGCTCAAGCAGATTCATGATGGTTTAAGATTGTCATTTATATTTTGACTAGTCACTTCATTGGTGTGTAGTACGTATTATCTTTAGCTTTGTATAGGTGCCTGTGAACCCATTAAGCTGTTGTGATTTATTCTGACCGATCCAAGTGTTTCTTGAGTCACTATCCATTTTCATGTTAAGGGTTGACAATTTGAGTCATTCCCTAGTTTTGCCCACTTGTGTCTATGGGTAGTACCCGTGACAGGGGTCCTAGCCTTTTTTAAGTGTTTTTAATCATGTACTGTTTACTTATCCTTTTTTGCACTGTGTCAAATAAATAAAATACTATATGTTAATCTGCATACCTGAGTGCTCCCATACGGGTTACTTTTTTCTCTTTTCACTCATACTATTTACAACCCGTGAGCACCGCCAATTCTTACTGATGTAAAGTTATTTATTGGCTTATGGTGGCATTAATATTGCAAAAGTAGATGCGAGGTTTTTTTCCCCACCTTCCCCCCTTTTTTCCCCCCGTTATTTGAACATATATATATATATATATATATATATATATATATATATATATATATATATATATACATGTAGAGGTATCAGTACTGTGTTAGCCGAGCTTCAATAATCAAAAAATAAATAGATGATACCGTTCTGTGGCTAACGAAATGCTTTTATTTGTGCGAGCTTTCGAGATACACTGATCTCTTCTTCCGGCGATGTTACAATGAATGAAGCAAGGATAACTTAAAAACAGTGTCTCTTGGAATGTTATCTGTGCTTCTCCTTCCCCCGGTGTGGATGTGTTTTATGGCTAGAGGTGTCAAAGGGTAACTGAAAGCAAGTGAAGAAAGAGTGTGTATGTGTATCAGTGTGAATAAAAATGAACGGAGAGCCCACAGTATAAACAGTGCTCTACACAAAGTGTGTGTGGAGTGAGAGGGATATAAATGGTGTGGGTGGGTGTGGAAATGTGAGAGTTTGTAGCACAACTAAAAGTGTGTGTGGATACTATGTGGTCCCTATTGGTGTATATGGATGGAAAAATAAGGAGTATTAGTATGTGTGAGAGACAGCTGTGTGTGCATACATATAGCACAGTATGTACAGACATGGCCTTTAGCGCTCATGGGAAGAGAGTTCGCTAGTGTCAGTAATGACTCATAAAATTTCGATCTCTGTTTAGGCCACTGCTAAGTGTCCCGAACAGTTGCATAAATTTGTATTCATGCAACCGTCTCTCTTTCGGGGTTTTAAGATTACCTTTGAGTATGGCAACCCTCAGATCGTTCATCTTATGGCCAGAGTCAGAGAAATGTTCGCCAACAGGACTGTCTCTTGTTCCGCGTGTGATGCTGTGGCGATGCAGGTTCATTCTCTTGTTTAGCCCCTGTCCTGTCTCACCTATGTAGTAGCAGCCCCCTGGGCATTTCATGCACATGATGAGGTACACGACATTGCTGGAGGAACAGGTGAACCCTCCTCTGATTTTGTATTCCCGATTCTTGTGTGGTATTTGTATTGTGTCCGCTGTGTAGAGCATTGCGCAGGTTTTGCATCTTGGGTCCTGGCATGGTTTTGTCCCGCATTCAGTTGTACTGCTGAATACTTTACTCCTCACCATAATATTCTTGAGATTATGGGGTTGTCTGTATGATAATAAGGGTGCTTCAGGGAAGACCTGTTGCAGTCTTGTATCTTCCTGGAGGATGGGTTGTAGTTTCCTGGCGATCTTGCGTAGGTCTCCTAGGTGTGGGTTATATGTGACCACCAAAGGAACCCTGTCGCTTGTCTCCTTCTGTTTGTATTCAAGGAGATCACTTCTTGGTATTCTGGTGGCCATATATATATATATATATATATACTGTAAATATTCCTGTATATTCATTTGCATGTCTTAGACAGGTCTGCAACCCTGTATTTCACCATTATCTTTAACCTTAATAGTCGTATATATATATATATATATTGTGACAGAAACCAGGGGATGGTAATAAATTCCGTATATAGGGCTCCCAGGATACTAGACAGTTTCTATCCTGTTTGGCCTGGGAGTGCAGCCTTATAATACATACACTCCATCCCACAGTTTGGCAAGCGCTGGAACTGAGGGATGAGAGATCCAGACCAGAGTTTGTCTGCTGCCTGATTTCTGTCACCTGTCATGCTAATTAGGAATCAGGTATGAAAGACTGATTTCCTGTTTGCTCTGGTCTCCCCACAAGAGCCAGGAGGCTGGAAGGCTGCTGAACTACAGAGGGGAGAAGCCTCTTCCCCAAAGAGGTTCAATCTTTCTGTTCATTTGTGTAAGACTGCAAAAGTACCGTGTTTTGTTGTTGGAAGTGGAAAAGCCACTTCCAACCCTGAGTCAGGGATATCTAAGTTAAGTTATCGCTCAGGTGAGCAGCTTTTGTTTTGATCTGTTTTCTGTTGTATGCACTGTGGCAGTCTCAGTGCCTGGGACTGAATAAACCAGGCATAGCCTGTTTAAAGGAACAGTACGTGACGCCTCATCATTTAACCTACCCTAAAAGACCGTGTTCTAAACAGTCCCGGACAAACGACGGAGCCCCGGAGTAAGCCGTTTGTCACATATGGTGGAGAATGCGGGCAGAGCACTAGGGGGTCTGCGGGTTGAAGAACTTTGAAAAAAAAAAAAAAAAAAAAAGTTTTTTTTCATCCTCTGCAAACAAGATGGAAGACGTGGTGAGTGCGCTGGTACGCAATGTCGCTGCCCAGAAAGACGCGAATGAAATCCAGCAACAGCTGTTAATAGCCCAGCAAGAAATTAATGCAAACCAGCAGCAGACGAATGCAGCCCAGCAACAGCTGCTAATAGCCCAGCAAGAGATTAATGCAAACCAGCAACAGGCGAATGCAAACCAGCAACAGGCGAATGCAAACCAGCAACAGACGAATGAAGCCCTGCAAAACGCGAATGCAAACCAGCAAGAGACAAACCGCTTGCTGAGAGAGGAGCAACAGCGGTTCGCTCAGGGCTTACAGCAGGAACTCGAGATCCTGAGGGGGACTATCAGTAACCTTCCACTGGCAGCGGCAGCCCCAGTTCCGAAAATGACCAGGGCAAGCCACTACCTTCAGAAGATGGGACCCTCGGATGATGTGGAAGCCTATCTTCTCACGTTTGAACGCACGGCGCAGAGAGAGGGATGGCCAGAAGCTGAGTGGGCTGGTCTAATCGCACCCTTCCTAAGCGGCGAACCCCAGAAGGCTTACTTTGATCTAGAGCCAGCCGAAGCTAACGTCTATGCAAAATTGAAGTTCGAGATCCTCGCCCGCCTCGGCGTAACCACGGCTGTTCGCGCCCAAAGGTTTCACGCATGGTCCTTCACGATGGATAAAGCCACCCGAAGCCAGATGTATGACCTCATCCACCTCGCCCGGAAGTGGCTACAACCCGAGATCAACTCAGCCAGCCACATCGTGGAACGGTTGGTCATGGACCAGTTCTTGAGGAAACTTCCCTCTGCCTTACGCCGTTGGGTCAGTCGGAGTGACCCCCACAATGCGGATGAGCTTGTGGCCCTCGTAGAAAGGTACAATGCAGCAGAAGAGCACCCGCAACCCGCAGTCGTGGAGCAACCCCACTACCCGAGGTTCCAGGACTCTTCCAGAGACGGTAAAAGGGTACCGGGGTTAAGGGGCGCTGAAGAGCAGCGACCACCTTCACGCAGCACCAGCAACAGTGGTTCGCACACTAAGGGCAATAGCCAACATGGGGAGCCGGGAAAAGGCTCTAAGTGGGACACAGACTATGTACCTAAATGTGTAAATTGTCATGAGAGGGGCCACACAGCAAAAATCTGCCCACTAAATGATGAGCCCATGCAATGCAACAGCGTGGAACATTATTCGCTGTTGTCCCAATGTATGGGCCCTAGCCCAGAGGACCCCTTGAATAACCATCTGTGGGCATTTGTAAAGGTTAATAGTAAGAGGGTTCGGGCACTTCTTGACTCTGGGAGCATGGTCACACTAGTGTCCGAATACCTCTTGCCCATTAAGAAGAAACAGGGAAACAGTTCGCAAAGAGTGGCAATTTGTTGTATACATGGGGATAATCATGAATATTCCACTGTTGATGTTTTTTTTGAAACAGAGTTTGGTTCTTTAGATTTCAAGGTGGGTATTGTACCCAAACTGGCACATGATGTGTTAATAGGGACCGACTTTCCCCATTTTCTAAAAATGTGGTCCCCCGCTCAGAATAGCGCCCAGAGTTCAATAGCGGACCATAACGAAGTATTAGAAGAAACAAATCCTTTCCCTTTTTCAGAAATGGAGGTTGACGAGGGCCCAAATAAGAAGGGGGAAAAGGAGGAGTGCTGTAAAATTCCCTTCCCCATCACTACTTTGGTAGGGAATACCCCAAATCAAGATGTTGAGCAGACACTTACCACCCCAGAGCTGGATAAGACCCTCGCTGACCTAGAGGTCAGTCCTGGGAGTTTTAAGAAGGCCCAGTGGGAGGACCCCACATTAGCGGTAGCAAGGGGAAATATACGGGACCAGAATAGTACTCCTGGCCAACCAGATAGGTCACTTGCTTACCCCTACTTCGAGGTAGAGAACGACCTAGTATATCGGGTTGATAAAAGGAAATCAGTTACAACTAAACAATTGTTGGTACCACGGACATTCCGTAATGTAGTATTACACCTCGCACATAGTCATCCATTGGGGGGACACCTAGGGGTGGAAAAGACAAAAGAAAAGGTTCTCCGAAGCTTCTATTGGCCTGGGGTTCTGGCAGAAATTACGAATTATTGTTCCTCATGCCCAGAATGTCAGATCACCGCACCGTTCAAGGCGTACCGCAGCCCATTGGTACCCCTTCCCATAATAGAGGTACCATTTGACCGGATTGCTATGGATCTAGTAGGACCCCTAATAAAGTCT
This sequence comes from Ascaphus truei, assembly GCF_040206685.1. Classification (NCBI taxonomy): domain Eukaryota; kingdom Metazoa; phylum Chordata; class Amphibia; order Anura; family Ascaphidae; genus Ascaphus; species Ascaphus truei. Next base: position 525,922 of record NW_027454366.1, read on the forward strand.
GCTAGGGGACATCAGCATATATTGGTAATATTAGATTATGCCACCCGATATCCGGAGGCAGTTCCCCTACGTAGCACCTCTGCTAAAAACATAGCAAAAGAGTTAGTAGTTCTGTTTTCCCGGGTCGGGATTCCTAAAGAGATTCTATCTGACCAGGGAACACCATTTATGTCCCAAGTAACAAAAGAGCTATGTAAACTCCTAAAAATCAAGCATCTCAGAACCTCAGTCTATCATCCACAAACAGATGGTTTAGTGGAAAGGTTCAATAAAACCTTAAAGAGCATGTTACGGCGGGCGGTTGATAAAGATGGGAAAAACTGGGATTGTTTGTTACCGTACACTACCGACACACTTTATTGAAGTGTGGTCGGTACCGCAAGCCGGGAAATCTCCCGGTTTGCTAGTGGCCGCCCCTCGGCGTGCCGCGCGTCATAGACGCGCGGTCACGCGTCATCGGGAGTGTGCGCCCCCTGCACGCGTGTCCAGGGGCTCCCCGAGGGAGCCCTGGTGTCCCGCGATCGCGGGACAGCGGCAGGGGGTTCCGGGGGACCCGGCGGACCCGGCAGCGGTAGGGAGAGCGCCCCGATCGGAGGGCGCTCTTCCGCTGCTTCGGCGTGCGCCCGTCACGCTCGGGCGCGCGCCAGGCTACTGCTGCGGCACAGAACGGGCAAATGCTCGAATAAACTGTGCCGCAGCAGTACCTGTTATTTGCCATTAGGGAAGTTCCCCAATCATCCACAGGCTTCTCCCCGTTTGAACTATTGTATGGCCGACACCCAAGGGGCTTACTGGATATAGCCAAAGAGACTTGGGAACACGAGGTTACCCCTTACAGAAGTGTAATAGAGCATGTTGCCCAGATGCAGGACCGCATTGCTGCAGTCCTACCCATAGTGAGGGAACACATGGAGAAAGCTCAAGAAGCACAGAGGAATACGTATAATAAGGGTGCTAGGGTCAGAATTTTTTTTCCAGGTGATAGGGTACTAGTTCTGGTTCCCACCGTGGAGAGTAAATTCCTTGCTAAATGGCATGGGCCATATGAGGTCTTGGAAAGAGTGGGAGAAGTAAATTATAAGGTAAGACAGCCAGGTAGGAGGAAACCTGAGCAAATTTACCATATAAACCTACTCAAGCCCTGGAAAGATAGAGAAGTCTTGTTAACCCTAGTACCCCCAGGTCCGTCAGAGAATCAAGAAACTGACCCAGAGGTTAGCATAGCTGAAACCCTGTCTGTTCATCAGAAACGAGAGGTTCAGAATTTAGTGAGAAGAAACAAAGAAATCTTCTCTATACGGCCAGGTAGAACTAGCGTAATTGAACATGACCTAGTCTCTGAACCGGGGGTTCGAGTTAACCTTAAACCGTACCGAATCCCAGAGGCCAAAAGAAAGGCTATAAGTTTAGAGGTTAAAAAAATGCTAAAACTAGGTGTAATTGAGGAATCCCAAAGTGGGTGGAACAGCCCTATAGTCTTAGTCCCAAAGCCAGATGGTACAACAAGGTTTTGTAATGACTACCGGAAACTAAACGCGGTGTCAAAATTTGATACTTATCCTATGCCCAGGGTAGATGA